>NC_133409.1:101134090-101437121 GCF_049350105.2 Macaca mulatta
CTTTTCCTTATAGGACAGAAAAGGCCCAAGAGGTAATAAAGGCACTAATTCATGAAATAATTCCCAGATTTGGACTTCCCCCAGGCTTACAGAGTGACAATGGCCCTGCTTTCAAGGCTGCAGTAATCCAGGGAGTATCCCAGGCATTAGGCATACAATGTCACTCACACTGTGCCTGGAAGCCACAATCCTCAGGAAAAGTCGAGAAAATGAATGAAACACTCAAACGACATCTAAAACAGCTAATCCAAGAAACCCACCTTACATGACCTGCTCTGTAGCCTATAGACTTACTTAGAATCCATAACTCTCCCCAAAAAGTGCCCATATAAGATGCTGTATGGATGGCCCTTCCTAACCAATGACCGTATGCTTGACCGAGAGACAGCCAGCTTAGTTGCAGACATCACCTCCTTAGCCAAATATCAACAAGTTCTTAAAACATCACAGGGAACCTGTCCCCGAGAGGAGGACACCTAGTGACATGGTATTAGTCAAATCCCTTCCCTTTAATTCCCCATCCATAGATACATACTGGGAAGGACCCCACCCAGTCATTTTATCTACCCCAACCACAGTTAAAGTTGCTGGAGTGGAGTTTTGCATACATCACACTCAAGTCAAACCCTGGATACTGCCAAAGGAACCCGAAAATCTAGGAGAAAATGCTAGCTATTCCTGTGAACCTCTAGAGGATCTGTGCCTGCTCTTCAAGTGACAACCGTGAGGAAAGTAACTAGAATCGTAGATGCCCATGGCCCACCCTTGTCATATTTTTCTTTTTACTGTTCTCTTATCCCTTTTCACACTCACTGCATCCCCTCCATGCTGTGTACTACCAGTAGCTCCCCTTACCAAGAGCTTCTATGGAGAATGTGTCTTTCCGGAAATATTGATGCCCCATCCTATAGGAGGTTTTCTAAAGGAATCCCCACTTTCTTTTTTTTTTTTCTTTTTTTTTTTTTTTTTTGGAATCCCCACTTTCACCACCCACACCCATATGCCCCTGCACTTCAGGCCATACATTTCAATCCCTGCATCTTTAACCTCCTTGTTAAGTTTGTCTTCCAGAATCAAGCTGTAAAACTACAAATGGTTCTTCCAGACTCCCCCTTGACTTCCATCCCTCCAGATCCGGCAGGGTGTCTGCTGCATTTCTGATCCAGTGAGGCGCCCATTGACGCTCCCGTTGGGGCTAGAGGCTCGCCATTGTTCCTGCGTGGCTAAGTGCCTGGGTTCATCCTAATTGGGCTGAACACTAGTCGCTGGGTTCCTCGGTTCTCTTCCATGATCCATGGCTTCTAATAGAGCTATAACACTCACCACATGGCCCAAGGTTCCATTCCTTGGAATCCATGAGGCCGAGAACCCCAGGTCAGAGAACAAAAGGCTTGCTACCCCATCTTGAGAGTGGCCCGCCACCATCTTGGGAGCTCTAAGAACAAAGACCCACCTGGTAACAGCACCACTGCACTCCAGCCTGAGCAACAGAGCAAAACTCTGTCTCAAAAAAAAAAAAAAAAAAAAAAATTACATAGCCTCAGACCTTTGAAATATAGCACATTATAAATTATTTAAAATATTTTACAGAGTATTTATGGAAAGTCTATCTGCTTGAAAGTTAAATGGAAACGAAAGTCATGTAGTATCTGATGTCAGTTTACTTGCTTCATATTCCACCTCTACTTTGCCTCTCAAACTCATCAAGCCTTTTCTTCCCTAAGAAAACAGTGGCTTTGCAGATACAGTATCTTTGAGGTATTGTCATGAACTTAAACCTGCTATTCATATTCTTGACTAAGCTCAGTGAGAGAGATACCTCCAGTAGAGGCTAAGCAGCTTTTCTTCATGATCTGTGGACACTTGGCAGAAGTGCTGATGACAGTTGCAAGAACATGATGCACAGCAGTATTCTTTACAGCAGTTTAATCTATGTCATCAAATCCCCAGAAACCATGATTAATAGCAGCACTTTAGTTTGTTCTCAAGTTGTATATTTGACAGTGGTGAACTTTGATCTACAGTCTCACTTTACAGAATCATTTTGACAAAAACATTTTCTGTAATCCTTTCATTTCATTAAGCCCCCCCAAAAATATCACATAGGGGACATTTAATGCCATTGCTGTAAGCTGTGTGTTTAGTATACCATGTAAGTACTTTTAAAAATGTTTGAAATTCAATTTATTTATTATGGTTGCATGCCAAATTGTGCTATCCAAAAACATGGATCTCAGATCATGTAGACATAAATGAATGAACGAACGAACGAATGAATGAATGAATAAAATTATAACTTCTATAATCTTCTACTGGATTACTAAAGGATAGAGGGCTGAGTTGTGTCCAGACATTGAGTAGTCAGCATCACACAAGGCAAGCTTACCACCCAGAAGTGGCCAGTGAAGGATTTCTCAAGGTCAAATTTAATGAGGAACATGGAATGGAAAATCAACCCTATGGGAAATAATGAGTCCATGATTTAGTCTCACATAAAATTATTTTTCTTTCATGTAGTTAGCTGGGTTAAATTAGTATTTTTTTCATTATTTCCCCCTCTATTCTTCACCCTCTGCATTCCAGGTGTGGAGAACACTCTTTTTATTCTCTTTATAATTCTCTTTCTGGAACATTATTGCCCAATAGAAATAGAAGATGAGCCACATATGTCATTTAAAATTTTCTACTGGCCACATTAAACTTACTTCTGTAAGATTGTACTGTTTTTGTACTTAGTTTTTGAGCTCCAGTTTCTATTTTACACTAACAGTAAGTGAATTTTCACTTTTTACATTGCTTTTGGTTTAAAATTTAAACTTATGTTAATTAAGATTGAGTGAAATTAAAAAACTCTAGTTCTGCAGCTACATTAGCTACACTTCAAGTGCTCAGTAGCCATGTGTCTGGTGGCTACCATGCTGGACAGCATAGTTCTGAAGCATCAGTCAGAGAAATAGCTCTATGACTGGGGAATGTAATGCTATTCTGTTGAATACTTTAGCAAATGCAGTCTTACTTAGGAATTATTGGAAAAATGAGAAGTAGGAGCATTGGGATATCTGGTACCTGTGTGGAACTTGGAAGTGAAAGGGTATCTTTTCTTTAAAAAGTAAGGACTGAAAAGAGAAGTACATAGAGATGGAATGCAGGATCATTGGAAAGTGCTTTAAAAGTGGTAGCCACTACTATGAGCTTGTTAGCCTTAGATTAACAATATGAATGTAAGATCTTTGAAGTCACAGAATAGGACTGATATATAATAGGTGTTTAGTAAGTGCTACTATCCTTTACTTCTTTCCTTCCATCCATTGTAGCAGTCATATAGTACTTCATCAGTTAAAGGAAAAAACGAGTCTTTCTTTATAGATGGTTAATGGTTGTGACTTAGGAAATGTTCTCATATAAAGACAACCTTTAGGGGATTATTGGAGAAAAGAGAAATTTATTTCATACTCCATGGAAATGATTATTGGTTAATAATAAGCAGTAAATACACCAGGCGTATTAGTGTTACATATATTTTGGAAAGAAAGTGCGGTTGAAGTTGGGTATCAGATTTATTTGCCACTATAATAGAAGTGTTTGGGGGCAGGTGGTGTGGAAGCAAGTGAAATTGCTCAGAATAATGTTCACAGGCCAGTGGAGTATCTCTGAGCATCACTGGTCCCCTGCCACTTTGTCCCTGGAGAGCAGAGCTTTCATCCCAGCCTGAGTCTTCTCAGGATGGCCTGTCTCTGGTTTCTCCCTCTGCCACATGGTTTTAGATGTAATCCAGGCTTTCCGAGAAGGCACTATGCCAAGGTTTCTAAGCTGGAAGACAAGATAGCAACTTTTGATGGAAATATGTCTGGCCTGCGTGATGCAGTGATTTAATTAATTATGTTCAAAGTACTAAACTACCATCAGCTGTAACAGTTACAGGAACTGAGGCTCCATGAAGAACATTGAGGTAATGGAAATCCAATAAAAAGTAACACTGAGTTGGCTTAGATAAGGGAAAAAGGGAGATATCAAAGAGGAGGCTGGACTTCTTGTCTGTGTAGTTGACTCATCATAAACTTCAAGAAAAATCTGCTAGGCCCCAACACTGTCTTTCATCCTGAAGTGAAAATGGTTGGATAAGAAAGATTATCACTGTGGCTTCTAGACACTATGATCTGTTTCTGCTGTTACTGAGTTTATAAAAGGAAAAAAAAATGCTTTTCCCAAAGTGATCATTTATAGGGCCTCCACAATGGGATAATTCTGTTAGTTCTTGAAGCACTTGAACCTAAAATGTCCTACCGGTATGAGTGTCACTTTTGGAGATTGCATTAAATGCTGTATCTTATGAAGATTATAATCATATTTAAGTTATTTTTAAATTCGTTTTGCTGTTGGCATATTTGGGTAGGCATTTGCAAATGCCATTGAGCATCTGTGACTAGAAATGAGAAAAGAGAAAGAACTGAGAGTTTTCTCATTCTCCTTATTGGTTTCGATCATTTCTTTTCGCATATCCCTTCCTACATCTGATCTGAGGTTTGAGTTGACTAAGACCTCCACTAAGGGCTCTGACACATGTGCCACTATGGGCTTTGGGGGAAGGGATGGGGGCAGGAGAGAGAGAGAGAGTTTTAAAGGATCAAATACTTAATAATGGTTTGTATGTGCCAAGTAAAATTTTTAAAATATCTTATATATTAACACATTTGCTCCTAAAAGCAAGCCTCTGTAATATATGCTATTATTATCACCCCATCTTATAGACGTGGACACTGAGTAATAAAGAGAGATTAAATAATGTGACCAAAGTCACTCACCCTGTAAGTGTCAAAGTCAAGATTTGCACCCAAGGATTCTGACTCCAGGGACCATGCTTTTCATCACTCTGCTGTCCCACCTCCTGCGCTATGTTATGGAACTTCAGAGTTTCCAAAGCACCTTATAAATGTTTTGCAAAGCATCTCAGTAGTAGAAGTTCATGAAACTGGTGAGCTACAAGACTGGGATTCAGTCCCAGGTGCTCTCTGTCCAGGATCCTCTCTACTATATGTCATACACACGGTAGTTTCACAATAATATTTGTTAAATATTTGAATATTCTAGAGAGGACAGGGAAAAGGTGTTTTTAAACACTGTGATACTATGATACTGAGAATCATACTGGGGTACTGGGAATGGATATTCTTCATTCTCAGTTGTAGAACATAATTTCCTCACCCCCTCACCACACATACACACACACACGCACACACACAGATGCACACACACATACACATCCTATTTAGTTTCCAACTGGCATATTATCCAAACCCAACTAACTGATCTTGCACAAATGCATCCTTTGAGAATTTCTTGCTGAGAAAGAATAAGCGTAAATTTCAAGAATTAGTGCAAGGTATTTCTTATTTTATACCCTTTGCAGGGATTGCCTGCCCAGACCCTAGCGCAAACCTACAGAGCTAGCAGAGTAGACAGAGAATGACTGCCCAAGAGTGTGCCTCAGGGTCCCCAGCTGAGTGAGGCCCTTCACAGTGACCGAGGACAAAACATGTGAGGCAAAACACATGAGCTCTTGAAAACGGCCTGTTTCTTTCCCCGCAGCTCTGTAAAATCAAAGTTGGAGGCACCACAGGAGCTCTTTTAAAATGTCCTGGGCAGCTTGCTGCAGCCCAGATGTTGTTCCAGTCATTTCGCTGCAAGTTCCAATAATCGCATGACTTGAGCTGCTCCTCTGCAGACCCGCTAGCCTCCATTGGCGCTGCTCCTGTAGATGTTACAGATGCCACAACTCATTTCTTTGAAGTCAGTGTGTTTTTTCAAAAAACACTGCTTTCAACAGATTTGGCCCAACTTCTCATTATATAAGCTGATCTTCTGGAACATCTGTCACTGTTGTGGCTTCAGCCTCCATCCTCTACTGAAGTATAATAAATTGACATTAATAAATAATGAGGCAGTGGTGAGTTTAACATATATATTATGAGGCATTGAGGCTAAAATGGCAGATTTTCATCTTTCAGAAAAAGCAAACAAGGGAAACACAGCTAGGTCCCAGATGACAACCTCCAACTATTGCTGGCTTAAAAACAATTCTAATGTACCTCACATAATTGACTTCTCTTAATAATACAAATTGACACAAGGTTAATGGGAATGGCTGGGGCTTCATAGCTGGAGACATATTAACACAGCATAATTTCCATTCTATACCCTCTTGGTTCCCATTTCTCTAAATGCCGTCTTCTGTCCAGAGATAGTATTTTCGTAGCAGAAATAACCATTTCAATTCAGTCTATGTTGACCTCTACCATAAAAAATAATGTTGTAGTGGTATTATGCACTTAGGTAACACCAACCTATCTCATTGCATGGTGTGATCTCATTAGCCACAGTCTCATTGTTGCTGTGAATATTTGATTGCTCATTATTCTTCTGTGGGGTCATACTGTGTACCTGCTATGTCAGTACCTTTAGGTACATGCTAGTGAATGCCCTTTGTGAAAACAGAAAAAGAGGCAGAATCTGGTTACTCTCTAGTGTGAAGTTCAATGCTTTTGAAGTTCAAATATATTTCCGTTTACACATGGCCAAAGATAACCTAAAATTAAGGCTAACACATGTAGTAAAAAAAAATAGCAAATGGCTGTGATTCAATCCTTTGTTCTTTGGCACACACACACATGCATATACACACAAGTTTGCATACTCTTAACCTGTACTTATGTGCCCAGCCTCCGCCTGTCTTTTGTATCATAAAAGCTCTCTGAAGCCAAGGACAGCATCTGGCTGGTTTAGCCTGTGTAGCTCCAAGTTTGTGTCATGCAGTGGATGCTTAGTAAATATTTAATGACAAAGGAAACACTGCTGTAAGTAAGGATGACTATTATTACTATTCAGCAATGAATGAATGGAAGGAGGGAGATGAATTGCCTGGTGCCAACACAGCAAGTCAGTTGCAAAGTATACCTTGGAAGGCTGAGTTCTTGGACTGTGCCTGGGTTTTTTCAGATTTGGGCATAGAACACTTTGTTGTTGACTTAGAAGCTTGTTAAAATTAAAGCAAAGAACACAGACCTCTGGGAGCTTACATTTTAAAAGCAAAGATAGTGTGGAAGCCAAAAATAAGAGTATCAAAAAGTGAGAAGACCAGCTGAAATCAGCAGACAGTGGTAACATAGTGGAACAAGGATAGCAAGTTTCTCTATTGGTGCAAAGCCCGGAAGTGACTTCTCCTTGGTTCCTTTAAGGAATACTTCCACCATAGTTCAATGTGGTTATGATAAAACTTCATTTTATTTTCCAGCCAACAGTTGAGCATTATGTACCAGTCACAGTTCTTAGACATAAAGAATGTGACTCGCTACAGGCTTACAGGCTAGATCACAAAGATAATTACTCCTGCCCATCCTCACTTCTAGACTTCACCTATCTTAAAGTAACTGACATACTTGCATGTCTATACAGTGCAAGTATACACATCATACTTTCATACTTTCATTTATTTTCAATTTTAGTGCAAATTCTCATGTAGAGAATTTTTTTTTTTTTTTTTTTTGAGACAGAGTCTCACACATCACCTAGGCTGGAGTGTGGTGACACAATATCGGGTCACTGCAACCTCCACCTCCCAGGTTCAAGCAATTCTCCTGCCTCAGCCTCCCTAGTAGTTGGGATTGCATGCACCCACCATCATGCCCAGGTAAATTTTGTATTATTATTATTTTTTTTTAGTAGAGATGGGGCTTCACCATATTGGCCAGGCTGGTCTCGAACTCCTGACCTCAGGTGATCTGATCTCCTCGGCCTCCCAAAATGTTGAGATTACAGGCGTGAGCCACCACATCTGGCCAAGAGACTGATTTATTTTAATCATGATCCATTCCCTTCCGGCTATAAGGATGTGTAAATATTTATGTAATTTTTGCTTGATTCTGCACAAAAATATCAGCCACCTTAACGTGCCTGTGCTCAAGCTGCTTGCTAAAATATTGGATAATTTTCATATTTATTATTATCCCGGGACTAAGATCTTTTAATTCAAAAGAATAGTTGAGTTGTCAGTGTTATAATAACTGATGTTTTGTACCACATTCTGTTTGTTAGCAACTCATGACTTGGTCTCAGAACTCAGAAATGAGAGCAAAGGAATTATAAAAATATTTATATATGGATGTAATAATTTGGGATATTTTATATCCCATCTGCCTAGAGTTGATTTGTTATAACAAAAACCTGCCTAAATTCATAGGCTACTATGTAGATCTTAGCCCTGCACAGCATATGTATTTGTATAATTTCTGTTACCAAAATATCTTGTAACCTCCTTCCACTACTGGCTTTGGGCTTTTGGATACACATTGCAGATTGTTTACCCAATAACCATTCTTCCTTTCTTCCTCACTATCAGAACCTCAGTTTTCTCTGGGGAATTATTTGTTCCCAGACTTCCTTGCAGCTATTTGTAACTATATGAACACTTCAGGCCAATAAGATATAAATTGGTGTGTTTTAGGGATTTGTTGAAAAATGTTTGCTTTCCTACTACAGAGTCTACATTTTACTTCTTATTCCTCTCTTGTTTTATTCTTCTCACTTAAATTATAGATATAATTCTAGAAGTGGGAGAGCTATTTTTGTGAGCATTCAAATCAAGGCATAGTAAATATAAGTTTAAAATTGAAGCTTTGAGTCAGAAGGCAGAAGGCCTTGTATATGAGGCTATGAACTCAGAACTTTTCCAGTGGACCAGGCAGAGCCACTGACAGGTTTTGAGCATAAAACTGGCAAGAGTAGAGTGAAGTGCCGGGTCAGTAATAGAGAAAGAAGATTCTTTACAGAACTGGAGATGGGAGGCATGGACATGAGGAGGCTGGGCTTTAATTAAAAGACTCTAAAATAGGATCCTCAATCATATTACGATGTACTTCTGAGTCAGTAACTTAGTAACCAAAATTTGGTCGGGGTCACCATGATGTAAAATGAAATGATAAAAAATGTGCAATGTGTATTTTAGGTAGATAAACAATTTAGCTGAATAGCCAGTATATATGAATGTCCTATTCTTCTTTTCCACTTTCCCTGTTCCTGACCATTCCCCTCCCTCCTTCTTCCTCCCTCCCTTCTTTCTCTCTCTTTTTCCACCATCCCTATTTGTGGCTTTATTCTAATCCAGGAATGATAGACTTTGGGGGAAATTTAGAGATTTCATTGAGTGCGTGCGTGCGTGTGTATGTATGTTTAGCCATCTAGCTAGGGTAAAATCAATGGAAAGGGTACATTGAAGATCAACTCACCAATCCATGGGTAATAGTGATTTATGTTAAATAATTCATCAGCTTCAACTTGCAATTCCCAAATCCCTCTTTGTTAGATGTGTGGTATTAGGAGACTCATTGTTATAGAGAATTGTAACATCGTGACCCCACAGTGGCAAAGGTGTGGCAAGCTAACTGGTTCTGTTTGGTCCAGAGTAAGTTTTAAATTAAAATAGCCTAGATGCGCATAAATTAACCTGAACAGTACTTCCTGCTCTCATCATTTTTTCTCCAGATTAAGGAATATCACTGTTGTTTATTTGTTTATTTGTTTGCTTTGTGCCTGCTGCATATTTGAAAGGCATTCAGCTCCTTCATGGTGTTTAGTTTATTGCTATTTGGGAGGTAGGCTTGGAAAGTGAGAATGTTGCTGTTGCCCTTTCTGTAGACAGTCAGAAACAAACCAAGAAAATCTATAGGCTCCTAACAGATGGGTTTTAAAAAGTAGGTCATATTTTGAGCCCACCAACTTTGATGACATCCCTATAACAGAAACTGGATTCCTAAGTGTCAGGACAATATAAATGAGGTTCTAAAATGGCCTCTGGATCTGTTATAGCTTCCAAGTACAGCTGAGAAAAAAATTGTAGAGCGAAGTCTCTAAGGATTTGGGAAAGTAAAAACCACTCCGGGAAGCCCTGAATTCATTGCTCTGTCTCGCTTTTTTCCCTGATAGAAGATATTGGGATTGATTCAGTCTTGGGAATTAAGGAATTCAGATGATGTAGAGATTTGGGGGAAAAAAGGGTGTGTGTGAGTGTGTGTGTGTGTGTCTGTGTGTGGCAACAGAAGAACCATTTTTCTCCTTTAAAATAAGAAAATTAAAGAATATGGAGGCTGAAGTCCAACTATGCTGCTGCTTCACTTTAAGATAATCTGTTTCTGGCACCGAAAGGCTAGAAGGGCAAGGTGTGAAATGTGTGAGGAAGAAAGAGACCCCATCTTCCACCTGGTCTAGGATGTGTATACCAGGGGCACTTTAGGTAATAGAATTATGTACAGATCAAGTTAAAGAGCATGAAGCTCAGGGGAAGAGGGTTATAGGTTTATGAGAACTCACAGGACTGAGTAAAGTGCCCTTGTGTATTTTCCACTCTGGAGAGGGGAAATAAAATACCTTCTTAGATCCAAATATCTGTGGTTTCTCAGGCTTCATGCCTCATTGCTGAGTGAGAACAATTGGAAACCAGAAGGTACATTTATACATCAACACGATTTTCCCTCCAATGGAATGAAGGATGAAACGGCCTTCCCAGATTACGCCTTGCTGATTGCTTGGCGTCCCAAATGCTAGTCCATCAGAAATGTTTCCCAAGCTTAACTCCCCCAAATACTGTTGAACTAGAGATACTTTTTCATTACTTTTTGTCTTGTCTAAAGACTGCTTGCTCTTCCTTTCTCCCTCATGATCTATGTTTGAGATCCAAAAATATTTATTTTATGGCTTCTTCATTTTGATTATAAATTTTGGCCAAGACAGAAATTCTGCAGCACAGGCTATTACTAGGCATTTTTCACACTTGTTGCCTATGTGCTGATTTTTGTACTATTATTTTCCAAAATTGATTATTCAATAGAGTAAGTCCCCAACTTATGAAGGTGAATGAATATGTGTTGTCAACCATAGCCTTCCCTTTCCAATCAACCTCATGGATATCAAGTATTTTATACTAGTTGAGGAAAGAAGGGGACAAGACAATATAATGATAGAAATTACAGTGATTGTATTTAGTTAAATGCAAATTTAGTACATGTATGTATACATACATATATACACACACACACACATATATATTTACATACACACCATACCTCAATGGTATTTGAATACACTGAAAATCTTCCTATTTGTATCCTGACTCTTTCCTCTTTCCTTTCACACAAAACTATTGTGAGACAGATCTTTATCCAGAATGCGGAAGCTGTTGTCCAATTGAATGGAAAAAGAACAATTCATCTTGAAAATCTTGAAGCATATCTGCAATTATGTCAACTGCTATTGCACTATGAACAACAAAATTACTACTTATGCCAAAAAAAAAAAAAAGTTAACAAGAGGAGGTTAGCAACAAACGGACAAGCCCAACATATAAACAGCTGCTGGGCAGACTCAAACCATAGCACGTGTCTCATGACTTTATGAAGAGAAATAATCTAAACTGAGGGTGTGAGGGTTGGATGCTCCAACTCATTTCCCATTGGGGTAAACAAGGTGCTATTCACCATGCAATCAGACAGGACTTATTCTAAAATACCTCTGTGGGAAGAATTAACAATACATAAGATATGTGATTTCACCCTGACTTTTAACAGGAGATATTGACTTTGTCTTTAACTTGCTACGGATTCTCCAAGCTTTTCTATTCTAGGAGTAAAGAAGTCCCTAGAAGAGAAGGAAAATTGAGGAAAGTTGATAGTCCACAGAACTTTGATTCTCCTGAGCTTTGACTTTCTTACCTATCTGAAATATCATGCATTTCAGCTGACATTCTGAAATAGTTCTTTTGGTTCTATAGGCACATAAAAAATCATTTGGTTATTTTATGGCCTCCTTATTAGAAGAACTTTGTGCCAAATTTGCAAGTCCAGGACCTTATACATTTCAGCTGTGAAACGTTGAGCAGTTTCATAACTTCTCTAAGCCTCAGTTTCCTTATCTGTAAAAAGAGGATAATAATAGTACCTACTTCATAGAGATTTTGTAAGGTTAAATCATCTCGTAAATGTAAATCACTTATAATGGTGCCTGGCACATAATCAGCACTTACATAGCTTACATAGCACAGAATCACCACTTGAAGTATACACACTGACCAGTGGGATTTCTGTTAAAAAGTTTGGGTGGCATTAGACATAAAAATTGACAATGAAGTTCTCTAGGCTATTTGGCAGAGTTAGGGGGCAAAGTAGCCATTATATCAAGTATACAGTATATAGTATGGAAACTATTGCATTTAAAATCATTGTGTCTTCATTATAAAAGGGTTATTCATTTGCACTCAATTTTTATTTGGGCCTTTAAAATATGGAGTGCACTTAAAATACTGTCTAGTATTTTATTGTTTATATCCTAAAGATAATTATTAAACAAGGAAAGTGAAGATAAGACACATTGTTAGCAATCTTTCTTGCACGTCCCATGGTCGTATTTTCTTGGGGTCCAGCAGGAATATTATAGAATACAAATGCACAGAACAATCTGACAGGTAGCTCCTTTACCACCCCTCATCCTTTCTTGCTGACTCTATTTGGGAATCCCCAGGAAAGAAGACATGCCCATAAGATCTCAGCAGATCTGTCTCACTACTTTACCTACTAGTCTGCTTCCTACTATATGCCATCAAAATGGAAAACTAATGAATTCAAAAACCTTTGGCTACTGCATCCCACGTGGAGTTGAATCTGCATATTCTGTTATTTTTGCTAACATTAGCACACGATCTAAGGTTGCTCTAGTTTTGATTTCAAAATTTATTGGACCAACTTACTTATTTTTCTAATAGGATCAATGATAATGAAATTTAGTCTCTTTTGCTCAATGATTTGGGCATTTCAATCAAGAAAGGATTACAAACCTTTTAAAGAAATACACTAAACATCGTCATTGGCCATGCTTGCTAAGATGTTGACATCAAATATAGGATCTTTGTAGAATCAGCAATCTAAATCTATCACTTTTGGATGTGACAGCCAATATTTGTAGGGCCCTATTTGTTATGTTCAACTTTTAATTGCTTTTAATAGAACATGTAAGTTGTTTCATGAAGTAGATCAACAGAATCAGCATGAATAAAGACTGATATTCAATTCAGTAAATATTTATTGAAGTAAATTGTGGGAAAATTACAGCCTCTGCTCTCTCTTCCCTCAAAAAAAGCATCTGTTTAAGAACACTGAGTGATAAAAGAATTAAGGAATATCTGGCAAAACAAGTGATATCTGATAAATCTTCAGTTTCGGAATTCGTTTTGATCTCTTTTAGGAGTTTGACAAGTCATCCTTAGATTCATCTCACCAAGTCCCAGTGTGTGGACAATTCTACATATTTATGTAATAAATAATTAGGTGGAATGCGATTCCAGAGAGGGCAAACAGAATGAAGTAGAAACCAACATTTTTTCCTTGAGTGTTCTCTTTTATAAAAACTGTGAGCTATGCAATCATGGTTCTAGATTTCATGATCATGATTTTTGCAACAGACCAAAGAGCTTTTTACACAAACAATTATCCAGTATTAACAGATGCACCCAATTTTAAAAAAACATGAACAGTTATGTACAAAACATATACCTACTTGCTTACAAAGGCAGAAGCTAGCATACTTTACTTAGACTGAAAGGTATCAATATTATTCTGGTTTCTCTTCATCCATTACTTTAATCATATCAAGTGAATAATAAATATGAGGCAATCTACTGTCTGCTAGGGATAAAGGTAAGTGGTTACTACCTCCAAGAAATCGACAGTTTAATAGTCTAGGATACAAGTACAGAAATAAAAGTTTGGCAGGGCTATATGAAAACACATGTAGGATCTTGTGGTCTCACAAAGGAATAAGTGATAATTGGTTTAAAAACAATTTTGTTGAAAATAAAACAAACTAGTTTGATTCTTGTCATCATTTACCATTTCACAATGCATATATATATATATATATGTATAACAACATCAAGTTATGCAACTTAAATATATACAATTTCTATTTGTCAATTATATCTCAATAAACCTGGAAAAAAGTCTTGTTATCATAAAAAAAATTGAGTGGATATTCCGTGAAATAACAAATTGATCAGAAATAAACATTCTCGATTATTGCTTTTTAATATAATGTTGGTAGTTTTGTTGCACATGAGAGCACTATCAAAAATTTGTTATTAGTATTTAGGCATTTTTTTTTTTTACTATTTCCAAGAATTAGAAATAATTAAATAAAAAGAAGAAGTTACTTAGGAGCAAGGAGGGAGTCAGTCTTAAATTCAATTGGGGTAAGTAGGGGCATAAGTAGGACATGGTTATCAGAGGCCTCCTAGAAATGATATTTAAGTTAAATTTTAAAGGACAGCTGAGTGCTTTCCAGGTAGAGGAGTGGGGATGGAGAATATTTCAGGCAGAGGGAGTTACTCTTTGTCCAATTCAATGCATTTTTCCTTGTGTTGTACTTTGTTTGCCTGCCCTGAAGCACATGGCCTGAGCACCCCTGTGTTTGGTTCAGGGCAGCCAGTAGCCTCAATTGGGGTTGGGCTGAGCATGGGTGGCTGCAATCAAGGCTGCAGAGGTGAGAGAATAGGGCCAGAACAATAGGAGAGCTGGAGTAGCTGGGTGTCAGACCAGTAGGGGGTGTACCAGATCCTGCAGGTAGGCTGGAGGGATGAATTCTGATAACTTTGAGGCTGTGTTACTACAGCGACACTGTTATGGAGATACTAAGCACTAGAAATATTAGTGAGAGGAAGTTGAACCGGGTCTTTGGTTAAACTCTTCTGGAAGACTGAAGTAGATCTGGGTTGTAAGTGCCCACTGATCACCAGCAGGGACAGAAGAAAACTTTCGCTGGAGGAATGCTTCCCCAAGTTAAGGCTGTAGGACTTTCACAGAAAAATATCAAAACATGAGTTCATATACAGAAATTACTAAATACACTAGAAAGTAGGCCATGTGAACGACAGTCAATGGAAAGAATAAACAATAGATTTGAACCTCTATGAACTGCTAAGTTTGAAACATTTAACAAAATAAAGGATGCAACTGAAAGATGAACAAACAACAAAAGACAAGCAAATATGGTAATTTTAAAAAGCTGGACTTCTAGAAATAAACAATTGTAAGTGTTGTAATTCAAAAAAACTTAATGGATGGGTAAAAATAACAGATTAAACAAAATTAGGGAAAGTAAATGAGCTGAAAAAATAATCTGAAAAATCTATCTAGAATGTTGCAGAGATGATGAAATGAAATGTGGTATCGACGTTGAAAGATATAGAAGATAAAAATAGAAGGTCTTACATATATTCAATAAGAATTTGGAAAAAGAGATTTGAGAGAATGGAGGAGAGGCAATATATAACAAAGTAGCAAGTATTAATTTTCCAAAACTAATAAAAATTATGACAACACACTTTCAAAGAGCACAACAGAGCTCCAGCAGGATAAAGAAAGAGAAATCCATCTTAAAAGCATCATAACACATTTTCAGAATATTAAGACAAGGAGAAAATACAGAAAGTAACCCGAGGGAAAGGGTAGATCACCTGCCCAGGAACAACAATTATAATGACAGCAGTGTTCTCCACAGTGAAAAATGGAAGCCAGAAGACTGTGGAATAATGTTTTTAAAATGCTGATAGATAACTGTCAACCTGTACTCCTCTTCTCCTCCTCCCACAAAAAACAAAACACAAAAACATCTTTGAAGAATGAGGGCAAAATACAGTCTTTTACAGATGCAAGAGAACTTACAAAAATTCAAGGGAATTTACTACCAAAGAATCCACTCTACAGGAACTCATGAAGACTACATTTTAAGAAAAAAGAGACTGATCTCAGAAGGATGGTCTAGACACAAAAATAGTGAGAATGTAAATGATAAACAGAAATGTAAACATTGTGTAAAGTAAAATAACACCATATATTTTATGGTGCTATAAAATACACAGAGCTAAAATATTGGACAAGTTTATAATTTCAGTGGAGGAAAACCAGTTACTTTAAAGGTCTGTATCATTCACAAGGGGTTCAAGACATTTTTAATTTTTAGACTTTGTTAAGTTAAATATGCATAATACAATTTCAAACAGAACCATTAAAAATAGAAATAGAGCCAGTAGTGAGCCGGTAAATGTATAACAATTGGCTCTCTGAAGACAAAGCCCTAATTTGTGGCATTTGCCAATTTCCATGGTGTGAATATTCCCACTGTGAATGATTTCAAGCTACCAACATGAAGTCACTGAACTTCATATTGAGCAAAGGAACAGAAGTGAAAGGAAAGGACTCAGAAAGGATACCTAGAAGGACATGCCAATGAGATCAAAGGAAAACCAAGAGAGTACTGTTTTCTGAAAGCTAAGTTAATAAAGTGTTTCAAGAAGGGAGGGAGTGATCATATTAACAGAGAATATTAGTACTCACTAAATACCCATGTTTATTTCATTGATATGAACCTCCTTATGTTAGGTTGGTGCTATGTGACTAGATTCTGGCTAATGAGGTGGATATCATAGTCCTTCCTGACCTTAATTAATTAGAAAGAACCAAGGTCCAATCTAATGAAATAAAAGATTCCTCCCAGGTTAGCAAAGTCACATAAGACTCCAACAGATATCTTATTATGTCTACTGTGTCCTGGGCACAGTGCTATGCCCAAGGAATAAAACAGTGAGTAAACAGGAATTTTGAAATGATTATGTAGCAGTTATACTCTTGTTTCAAGTGTTTTCAAGTCACAAGACCATGTAGCTCAGTTCTATAAACAACTACTTTCACACTGGCATATTCCCAAAGGAGCATTCTTTATGGATACTAGAGTACAGCAATACATGTATGTCCCCTCACTTATTCCTTCTGTACATCAAGCAAACATAGCCCTAGGCACTGAAGTATAGCCCCAAGCTTCTCTAGAAACTAATTTCTTCGGGGTTGAAGGCCATTGATCTCTACTGCATTTTTGTTTTGCTGTAGTCAGTCACATTGTACTTCAGTGCCGGCAATGTGGCTAGGTCCTGTATTAGGTAAGATAAAAACACAAATACACTTGCACATTAATACATGAACATAAACACACACAAAATTTCAATGGCCTCAAGTCACATAAAAATAGATTCATATTCATTAGTGTAGTGTATGAGTTATGGAATGGACCCACCCAGAGTGTAGGCTGATCAGAATGGTGTCTGTATAGTTTACCAAATTCCACATGACAAGAGCTAGAGGAAATCTGAGAGATCATTTAATCCAGTGTTTATCAAACATTTTTCTAGACACAATACATAGAACTATATTTTAAGACACACACATGCACACACAAAAACAGAAAGACACACATACACACACACACACACCCCTAATTGAAAGAAAAGTGTCAGGAAAGAATATACCATGCAGAAGAGGACTCCAGTCTGCTGGCTGAGTCAGAGCCCGACTGGGACAGGCAGGGGATATGATGTAAGGAAGAACCAGCACCCCTTTCTCATCAGGCACCCCTACATCCACACTAGGTCTCTCCTGACGAACTGAGGTGGACAATAACCTCACAGTGCACTTAAAGGGCAGACAACTGCCAACATCCTATACAATGGACTGTGGAGCTGTGTCTGGGTGGCACTGTCTACAGCTTGTGCCACCTTGGCTGGGTTTTCTTCTAGAAGAAGTGAGATCAAGAAGCTTGGTGGACCTGGGGAAGTTGTAAAAACATCAATGAATGCTGGCTTCTGTGAACACCAATTAAAAAAAGAAATGAAACAGTGTGGTATTTTCTATCCTGTCCTGTCCTAACCTATCTTGTCCTATGTTTTGTCACATCCCATCCCATCCCATCCCATCCCAACCTATTCCCTACCTTATCCCTTATCTTATCCTCTTTCCTTTCCAAACATTGCCTCTTGCAACTGACTAAACTGACTTTATGTCCTACGAATGGCCCCAACTCACAGTGTGAAAATACTATTTTAGACCAACGCCCTAATGTAATGGAAGAGAAAAATGAAGCTTAGCGACAACAAAGAGCTTTTCAAGGTCACAGTTATTGCAGAGCTAGGACGAGAGCCCGGGTCCCCTGGTCCAGAGGGTTTTGTTCTTATTGGAGGGCTATCTGCACCTCTCTTTGAATCTCTTAGAATAGGGAGATAAGGAGAAGAAGGAAACAAAAATTGATGGCTATGCCCTGCCTTCTCCTTTCTGCTTATCCCTGGTCAAGGTTGCCAGAGAATTCAGGCCCTTCAGAGCCAGTTGAGATGTGCTGAATGCTAAGTGATTCCTCATCTGATTCCTTGCTCCAGGAATACAGGGACTTGAAGACAGACTACATTTTTCCTAAGCGAGACAATTTGGTCTCAAGGGAAACCAAACTGTAGCACAGAATGTGAGGTGAGTTTGCCCTTGCCCTTTCATTTATCTTCCTTTAATCAAACAGACTAAACGTTTTCATTGGAAAAGAGAAGATTGTTATCCTTGGCTTTCTTGTGCCTCCAGCAGTATTTTTCTTAGGAATGTGTTAATAGCTGTAAAAATTTTAACACGTCTTCAAGTGCCTCTCATGTTAGGAGATTCTTCTTAGTTGTGGGAAAAGTTGTTGTCAGATTGCCTGGTATTTAAGTGAAATCAAAATGTTTCTGACAGGTTGATTATGCTCTTTCTTCAAATGCCCTGTCTTTTCAGAGTATGCAGCCAGAAGCTTCAGAGGGAGAGACATTTTTCTTGCCAACCCCAATTCCTTCAGTCCTCAATCACTCCCCAGAAAGTTGGGCTCAAAAGACTGTTAACTTCAAGAAAAGTTAGGAAAAGATTTGGGTGTTTTCATTTCAAGATAGTGTGGTGTTTGGCCCTTTTGTAAAGAGGTTCTTTGCTCTGGTCACCAAACTTCTTTACCTGTATGTTTTGTTTGAAGAAACGAGAACATTTAAGTAACAAATATGTAGTGTGTTATGTAGAAGGCAGTTCCAGAAGTTGAGAGCCAAGTGTGCAAATATAGGAGGAAGATTCCTAAAAATTGCTATTACAGTTTTTGTTACCCCAAAATTTATTAATTATTTAATGCCAATAAAAGATAGAGGAAAGGAGGAACATGAATTCATCTAAGATTACATATTCCTGAGTGTTATATTGAAAGAGAAAACTGGCTCTGAAAGTGGGATACCCTTGCTTTGAGAGAAAAATTATGCAAAGCCCTTCTTCACCTATCTGCCTTGCTGAGTTTTCTCTATAATGTTTCCTGTTTGAGTGTCCACATGCTTCCTAACACCTCCCCTTTGTTTCTTGTTCTAGAAGAGAGTAACAATAGGATGGAATGCATAAAATCCTTCCCCAGAGCAAGCTTCTCCCACTTATTGAAAGGCTTTATTTTTATATAGCCTCTGGAAGCCAGACAAAGTATCACTTAGAAAGCGAGGCTCACAGGGCAGCTCTGGAGAGATCTGAGGGCTGTGTTCATGAGCTCAGAAAGAACAAAGTTTATGCTTTAGGCCGCTAGACCGTAAGCTCTTTGAGTTCAATTTTTATCTTCATTGTATTTCAAGAACTGTGCAAGTATCTGGTACCTGGAATATGCTCAATGAATGTTTGAATAAAGATTAAAAACCCTGAATGGATTGATATGGATCTGAATCTTTTTTATATCTCCAGCTCTGTTCTAATGGATGGCTTTTCCTGGAGCCGTATAAATAGACAGCTTGGAAAGTGGATTTCATTTTCTAAGCCAGGAAGCGGGTTACACATAGAGATGGACATCAGTGCTTTCTATTTCAAGAATAAAGGTAAGTCCAAAGAAAGAAAAGCACCTCTAAATCAAGTGTTTATATTCTAATCAAGAGGTGAAGTTCGGTGCATGGGATCTTGGTTCATTTGGTATCCCTAAGTGATACAGAAACAAACAAAAGTTAACGTGTATTTTAAAAAGACTTTCATGCATCCACTAGTTTCCTTACAACCTGCCTCCAGAGCCTATTACAGTAACTTCTGTGGCCTTAGGCAGGCCAGGAAATAGTTTTAATTTGCTGAGGCACTAAATTATAGACTATGTATTTGCAACTGTTTTGAAGTAGTCAGCAAAGTAATAGTTTTCAACAGGTTTTGAAGGAGGCATTTCAGTTCACAAGTTAGAGTGTTTTAGGTTATGTTGTTGCAAAATAAAATGAAATTTAGGTTTTTCTTCTCCTGAGAAGTGGTGTAATTGAGCAGCATCCAAGAAAAGTGAATAGTGCTCATTCTGTATTAAATTGCTCATCAGAACACATAATTTTTTCTTTTACTTTTTACATTTTTTTTTGGCAACTATCAGTTGTAGCAGGTACTCAAACTGGCCCAATAAATTATCAGGGCTTTATCACAGTCAGGAGTAAACAAGTGTGCTCCATGAGATATATATTAGGGTAAATTATTCTCTCAAGAGCTGGAATCCTGTTATAAATACATATGGTGCTGACATGTATTAGTACATATGGTGCTGATAATCATCAAGGTGCTAATAAATGTACAACCAGAACAAACACTAATTAGATTGTAATACTTTAAATTCAATAATTAAATGTTATGTGCTAGATATTTCAGTTTCATCTGAGCCCTTTGTCACATCAGTGTACAGTATACTCCTAAGTATTTTAAAACTTTGCTGTCACTGAAATTAATCTTTATGTTCCATCATCTCATGTTTTTAAGTGCCTAATAAGTGTTTGTTGAATATATGAATGGAGATCTGTGTTTTCTTCAGCTATGTATTGGAGATTTGCTCCTCTTAAAACTATTCCTGCAATTCCAGGCATTTCCACCAGGGGAACAAAAAAACTGCTGTAGTTTGGCTAACCCTGGAGGAGCATAACTAAGAAGGGAAGTAATGGTAACATGTTATTATTTTTTGAAAGAATCTAGCTACTCATTAATATATTCCTACAAATTAGATATGTTGGTAGGTAAGGGGTGAAATAAACACAAAAAGATCTGTATTAGGATTTTAAAAAATGTTTGAACATAATATGTTAACTCTTACTCAAGTAGTACAATAACCACTAACTTTTATTCTGCTTTCTTCATTTTCCTCTCAAGATACTTAACAAAACAAGCCCTAGCTCTAATTTCTCTACAAACAGATTATTCTTAGATTATTCACAGGTCGCTTTTAGCTTTAAAATTAAAACCCCTCCAGCAATTTTCCCCTGTTGCGTTACAAGATCTGTTGCTTCCCAATTACTTATTTAAGGATGTTTCCTATGGATGCTGATTTCCCCACTCAGCCTCTGCTTTCAGACTTTCTACTCATCTCTATTCATTCCCTCCAAAAGGAAGTACAATGTGTTTGTTTTTAATAATGTTCTAGACTTTCAAGATAGTATTAAAAGTGATAGCCTTTGTTAAGCTTGGGAACTATGTCTTCTTAATATAATTTAAAGGGAAAAAATCTCTGACTAAACATTTTTTCAATGCATAATTCCCAAAGTGATATAATGAAAGAGCTTTAATAGATCCTCTAGCACTATCTACTTGCTGTTTTGTTGTAGATTATCCAAATCAGTTTTGGACTGAATAAATAAGATGGTTTTACTTTCTAGTTTCTATATCAGGCGTTAGTCATATTATTTTGTTCTATAAAAAGCCAAGTATAAAAAGCTTTTCCCATGGGTCCCAGCTTCAGTTAGTCACAATATCACTGAACCTTAGTTTAAAATTTTTGTTTAAAGTGCCTACAATGTCTCAGGTGCTACATTAGCATTAAAGTCTGGGAATACAGTGATAAACAGGAAGACAAAGTTCTGACTCCCACGGAACTTGAATCTAGTGGAAATTAAGTAACAGAAAAATGGGAATAATACCAACCTCACAGTTAAGTTTTAAGGATTAAAGTGAGATAACTTATATGAAATTGCTTTGCAAGCTCTGTAACATTAAATATTAGATATTATATTAACTTGCATGACTTTTAGAAGAATCTAATGGTGAAAAGAAATGTGAGTATATGTGTTATATACTTATTTAAAAGATGAAACTGATCCTTAGAGAGGTGTTATGATCTGCCGCAGGCTACACTACTTGAAGTGGTACCACTGGGTTTGAGCCTAGGTTCTTCAACACCTGCATTCAGGCTTTCTCACATTCTCTGAACATTTAGGACTCTGTAACCTATTCTATCAATCTTTACTGGTTAACTAAACATGCATACATTTCATTCTTACTTATGTACATGTGCTGCACATACTTTGTTGTTTTGGCAAAGCAGTCTGCTTCCAGAGGCTGCATCTTCTAGAAGCAGACTGGGTACTGTCCATGCTCATGGGCTCTTTGTTTTATAATTTGTCAAGTGGATATGATAGATTTATAGTCCAAATTGGGTTCATGTAGTAAAAATCAATTGCTGTTCTCTATGTTTCAAAATATTCACAGCATAGTTGGAGTGCCTACTGTATACAAAACTCTGGGTTAGGTGATTTTGGTGGGGGGGTTACAAAACAAATAATATTGTTTTCTTTTCTTATTGTATTTACTAGGACTTCTTTTGTTTCTGTGTTTTACAATAAATACCAGATATCCTTATATTCTTCTTGACTTTAATGACAATACTTCTAAAATATTCCTATTACCCATGTTGTTTGATATACTGCTTTGGATAGATTGTCTTTGTCATGTTAAGGACATTCCCATTTATTCCTATTTATTTTTTTTCCTTTTTTTTTTTTGAGACGGAGTCTTGCTCTGTCGCCCAGGCAGGAGTGCAGTGGTGCAATCTCGGCTCACTGCAAGCTCCACCTCCCGGGTTCACGCCATTCTCCTGCCTCAGCCTCCTGAGTAGCTAGGACTACAGGCGCCCACCCCAACGCCTGGCTAAGTTTTTGGATTTTTAGTAGAGACAGAGTTTCACCGCGTTAGCCAGGATGGTCTCAATCTCCTGCCCTTGTGATCCCCCTGTCTCGGCCTCCCAAAGTGCTAGGATTACAGGCGTGAGCCACTGCGCCTAGCCCATTTATTCCTATTTTTAAAAGTTTTTTAAAACTATAAATATATGGTGAAACTTATTGAATATTTTATCTATTAAATTAAAATAATTTATGATTTTCTCTTTTATTCCAATAATGCACCAAATATCTTGATTGATTTTCTCATGTTAAACTTTGAGTTATTGGAATTCTTTCTAATATCCTGGTGGGTTAGTTACATAAATTTTTTTTTAGAATTTGTGTTACAGTTCTCTAGAGGGACAGGACTAATTGGATAGAAGAAAATACTAAGAGGAGTTTATTAAGGAATGTTAACTCACATGATCACAAGGTGAAGTCCCACAATAGGCCATCTGCAAGCTGAGAAGGAAGCCAGTCTTAGTCTCAAAACTTCAAAGTAGGAAAGCTGGCAGTGCAGCCATCAGTCTGTGGCCAAGGGCCCCTGAGCCCCTGGGAAACCACTGGTATAGGTCCAAGAGTCTAAAAGTGTAAGAACTTGGAGTCTAGTGTTCAAGAGCAGGAAGCATCCAGCATGGGAGAAAGATGGAGTTCGGAAGGCTTAGCCAGTCTAGTCCTTCCACATTCTTCTGCCTGCTTTTATCCTAACCACGCAGGCAACTGATTAAGTGGTGCCCACACAGGTTGAGAGTGGGTCTGTTTCTCCTAGTCCATTGATTCAAATGTTAATCTCCTTTGGGAACACCCTCACAGACACACCCAGGAACAATACTTTGCTTCCTTCAATTCAGTCAATTTGGCAATATTAAACATCACAGAATTCTTATACCTAAATTCACAAGTTAAATTGACCTATATTTTCGTCTCTGAATTTGCCTTTATTTTGTTTTGGAATAAAAATTTCATCTTAAAATAAATGTCATACTACTTTCACAAACTAAATCAGGCAGAGTTCCTTGTTCTCCCTTACATTTTACAATAATTTCTATAAAATAAGGATTTTGTATTTCTTAAAAGTGTGGTAGAACTCATCTTTTAAATTAAATGGACCTCTATTAGTGGTGGGGAGACAAAATTTTATTATTATTTTAACTTTCATAGACATTATTGGTCTATTCAGGTTTAAAATTACTTCTTGTGCCAGTTGTGGTACGTTTTTTTCAGAAATGTATCACATTTTCCATGGACTTTCCTATTTATTGCCATGCAGTTATTCACAACATTCTTTTATGATTTTAAAGTCCCTATAGTTTACTTCCCTATTTTATTATACATTTGTTTATTCACACCTTTTGGTCTCTTTGAGGTATTAGTCAGTCTTATCCGAAGTTTACCCTATATCCTATTTAGGAACCAGATTTAGTTTATTGTTGTTGCTTATTTCATTAATTATTATTATTTTCTTTTTGTATTCTTCCTTCTTTATTTTTATTTATTTATTTTTTTTTTGTAGGATGGCTTTTGTGGGGATGGTTTATCTTATTGCTCTTTTCATGGCTTCCATGTTGAAGTTTGAGCTTATTGATGATGTTATAGTAGGTAGTTCAGACATGAGGAGGGCAGGAGAAGCCTCCCACCCACCAGGGATGTCAGGTGACCATCAGGTGATGGTCAGGCTGTTGTTAAACTGTCTCTCTAAAATATTAATTGCTCTCAGCCAGCAACAGGGAAAGGCAGTCTCCCAAAAGAAAGAAACACCTGAAACTGGTGATCAGCAGCTTCCCAATAAGATCTCAGGAGTTGGGCAAGTGGGCTCAAGCATGTGCATTAAGAGGCCAAATGTCAGAGTTTAACTGGTATCTGACCTTCTCTAGGAATGCTGGACTGGTGAGGGAAAAACGCCTCAAGTGAGCATATGCACAACTTCAGTACACGCACTGCACATGGGCCCCTTCCAAGTGCTGGCAGGCCGCTGTGCAGGCAGACAGGCCACCCCAAGGAAAGAATTAGGAGAGTAGCAATGCAACCCGGGAAGCATGCCAATGTATAAAACTCCAAGTCAAGTATCAAACGTCAAACCACACACTTGAATCTCTCAGGTCACCCACTTGGCCCTTTTCCAAGCGTACTTTACTTTCGTTCCTGCTCTAAAACTTTTTAATAAAGTTTCACTCTTGCTCTAAATTTTGCCTCAGTCCCTCCCTCTGCCTTATGCCCTTCATCAAGTTCTTTCTTCTGAGGAGGCTAGAATTGAGATTGCTGCAGACCTTTATGATTCACTGCTACTAACAATGATAAAAGCACTTGAACGTTTAAATTTTTTTGTTTCCCACAAGTTTTGATACGTAGTAATTTCTTGTCTTTTAGTTCTTCATATTTCATATTTTCCTTGTGATGTCCTTTTTAACCTAAGATTTATATTGTATTTTTTTCTAAGTTTCTGGACATATGGGGGTATTTTAGTTATTCTTTTGTTATCATAACAGGTTTGTTGCCTGATGTACAGCAAGTAAATACACCGAGACACAGGCACACAGAAAGAGGTTTAATGGTAAACAGCTGTATAAGGAGAAGGGAGGAAACCCCAAATGTGCCACTATGAGGAGTCTGGGACTAGGGATTTTAAAGGGTCTGAAAGAGTAGTGGGTCAAGGTATGGGGACTGTTGATTGGTTGAAGAGTGCAAAGTGAAGTTATGGGTTGGGAGATGAAGGAACTGCATTCTCATGCTGATTGGGTTCTTCTGTGAGGGTCTTCAAACTGGTTGATGTCAGCCATTCTGCTGGAATTCAGGATCTGAAAAGCATCATAAGCAATTCTTAAATAAAAGCTTTGTGATTCTAAGGTCAGATCTATATGTAGGAACAATGGAGATGCACATGGTCAGTATGTAGTGCTCTGTGTCTTCTGGTTAGTCAACAGCTATAAGGGAGTGAGACAAAGTGCAACCTGCTTAATACTTATCATATGTCTGTCCAGAATCTGTAATTCTTGTTAACCTTGTAAGGATGATTTCACTTTGTTATTGATTTTTAATTTCGTTGCATTAGTGTCAAAGAATATAGTCTGTATGAACTTTATGACCTCAATCTTGCATAATTTATTTAGGCTTCACATGTTTTCCTGCACAATTTTGTGAATGTTTTATTCTCAGAATATGTTTTTCTGTTTATTAGTTGTTTAACTTAGTAATGATGCGACTGAGATCTTTTATTTTCTTTATTTACTTGATCTGTCAGATTCTGAGAGGGATGTGTTGAACTTCCTAATCTCTAGGTTAATTAATTAATTCTTTTCCATAACTCTAGCACATACATACACATATGTATAGATATGCTATCTTTTATATTTTTGTATTATTGACTTATTTTTCTTTCCTGAGTACATAACACTTTATACCTTACGTGTATATTATCTTAAACTCTACTCTTTTGTTTGTTTTGTTTTGTTTTGAGACGGAGTCTCAGTCTGTCATGCAAGCTAGAGTCCAGTGGCGCAGCAATCTCAGCTCACTGCAATCTCGCCCCGCCCCCTCCGGGTTCAAATGATTCTCCTGCCTCAGCCTCCTGAGTAGCTGGGCATATGCTACCATGTCCAGCTTTTTTTTTTTTTTTTTTTTTTTTTGTATTTTTAGTAGAGACGGGGTTTCACCATGTTGGCCAGGCTGGTCTTGAACTCCTGACCTCAGATGATCTGCCCTCCTCAACCTTCCAAAGTGCTGGGATTAAAGGCGTGAACCACCCACCGTGCCCAGCTAACTCTACTCTTTTGATGTTAAAATAACTAACTCTGATTTTTTTTCTGGCCAATATTGGCCACTAACATTTATTAGATTGCTGTAGTCTAATAAATGAAAAGTAGAAATTTGTGTTATCTTGTGTATAAATCCCTCTTTTCTGTTTCATTTTGAAAATTTTCTATATTCGAATGTACTATTTGATGAATTTTGATAAATGTATATACCTGTGTAATTGCAATCCCAATTAAGATATAGAACTTTTATTTCACCCCCCTAAAGTTCTCTCATACCCCTCTGTAATCAATCCATTTCTCACCCTACACCGCCCTAACTCTACCAAACTGATCTGATTTGTATCACTAAAGATTGTATTAGCCTGTTCTAGAACTTCATATAAATGGGATAATCCATTCCATTCTCTTGCACCTGGCTTCTATCTGCTCAACATAACATTTTTGTTATACATCCTATGAACATGTATAGTACATTCCTTGAATGTAGTCTATAGAGGAAAATTGTTGCATTACATTTTATTATATTACATTAAATGTAATTTTAAAATACATTTAATTTTTTAATGTATTTAGCCAGAAATCAATAAAAGTCAAATACAGTCATGCACCACATAACAACATTTTGGTCCATGATGGACCACACATATGATGGTGGTCCTGTAAGATTATGATGGAGCATATATAGAAATTTGATATATGACACTTGATGCTAACATTGCAGATTGAGTAGAGGAAATGGTTAATATTTAGTAATGGTGCTGGGGCATTTGATTTTCCACATAAAAAAATATAAATAAAAGTATATTTATCATCTAGGTTTGTTTAAGTACACTCTGTGATGTTAGCACAATGATGAAGTCACCTAACGACACATTTCTCAAAATGTATACCTGTCATTAAATGATGCATGATTGATACTAAATTATGTGAGTGACCAGCTTATTTAGTATTTTCAACCCATACATATTTGGAGGTCTGCACATTGTTCAAATAAATGTTTTCTAAATACTACATGATATAGAAAGAGACATGGATTTTAGAATACACAGGCCTGGGTTAAGATCCTAGCTCAGCTGCATAAGCTGGGTGACCAAGGCTAGTGGCTTACCTCTAGTAGCTATAGGATAATAATACATACTGGCAAGTATATTGTTAGGTTAAATGAAATAATATTCAAACGGAACTTGACACATATTTGGTGTAAAATAGCATTATGTTGAATTAAAATATACTTAAATATTTCTCTAATACTTGTGTTTGTTAAATTAAAAGAAATTATATTTTATTACTCTAAAGATGCATGATCACTAAAACTAGGTTGTAAATATGTTTCTAAATAGTAGACCTTGAGAAATTGATAGTTTGAAATTGGAGCATATTAATTTCCTGTGTATAAACGGGCCTTTATAAAGTACTGAATACCAATTTATTCTAAAAAGTAATTAGACATTTGAAAACTATTGTTTGTACTGTTAATTTGCTTAGCAAACCTTTCCCCATGTATTTGCAGTGATAATTCTCAGCTTTGCCTCTGTACAGATGATACTGATGAGAGTGTATCATTGAGCTTTTACCACTTTGGTAGCTTGAAGTGTCCACGTGGGACTAGTTGTTCATATATTGTAAAAAGCGATGGTATTTCCTTGGCAAAGAAGGTGTTAAAACATATGAGAACATTGTAGATTTCTACCTGTTAGAAATCTAGATTTTTTTTTTCTGTCCCAACACACTTACTCCTCTTTCCTCAACCAACCAATTGACTGGTTACTTTGGCACTAATAAAATAACGATACCGATAATAATAATAGCTAATAAGTTTTGAGCACCTGTTATGTTCCAGTCATTATTCAAAGAATATTTTACATACCGTATTCCACTGAATTACTGAAAAATGCTAAGCAGCAGGTACTAACAGTATCTCTATTTTCTGGAAGACACAATTGAGGCATAAGGAGATGCAATAATTTACCCACGATTGGACAACTTGTATCAGAGCCTAGACTTATGATAACAATAGCTAATACTTGTTGAGAACTTACTATATGCACTAAGTGTTTCATTCGTTAACTTTTTAAAAATCATCTCAACAACCCTATGACACAGATACTATCATTTTACAAATGATGAGATTGAGGCAGAAAAGGGTTATATAACTTAACGATATTACATAGCTCGTAAGTGAAGAAGTTGGGATCAGGCTGGGTCCAGAACATGTGCTTTATTACCCCTTAGTATTATCTCTCAACCAGACAAAAATATTTATAAGTACTTAATGTGTGCACAGTATTCTGGGGATCATAGAAGAAACATAACTTTGTTTTCTTTATTCATGAACTTACTGTGTTGTAAGAGAAGTGAAAAGAAGACAAATAAAACCATTATGGGAAGGTATGAGTGCTGAACTCTTATTACAGAAACTAAAAGTAAAAGGTTTGGAGAAGAGAGAGATGGGTATGTATTCGAACTCCGGAGTGGACCTTTAAGTACTCTCAGTGAATAGGAGGAAGGTGGAGAAAGGATACTTTGTAATGTGGAATAACCTATTAATTCTCCATAAACAACATGTCTCTAATTAATTTCAGGGCTAAAACTCATTTATCTTGTTATTTTTCCTCATTAGGAGAAAAATCACCTTCTTAGTATTTTTATACCCCTTTCTAGTAAGATTAAATTAACTCTGTAAAGATTCTTGAAAATTTTCTAATTCTTTACTCCATCAGAGTAAAAATATTTAATGTCTTATGACATTAACTAGAAAAGCTAATTTCCTTTGCCTTTAATTTTGGCAATACTTTCCTTCATATAAATAATGATAGGAGGAATAAAAATTTCTTGTGACACTTTAAATGTAAATTTGATAAAAATGACATCTCTCTGCATACAGAATATTTATATGTTTTGGATCAAAGATATTTTTGGCAGAAAAAAAGAGAATTAATAGATTGGTTTAATGGAGAGTCTGTCTGTTTATAAAGGCTTATATGAGAATATGGGTTTTTCCTTTAATCACACCAGTAGATAGATTCATTTAAAATAGACTAACTCAGTATGTCCAAAATGGAACTAATAATCCCACTCACCAAAGTTTTTCCTTTTCCCATGCTCCTTATCTCAGGTAGTTACATCTCAAATTGTCACCTCCTGCAACTCACCTGCCTCTGCTCCCTCATTCTCTTATGCCTATCAACCTCAGGGGCTGAACCTGCCTTTGATCCCTCACTCTTTCCTTTCTAACCATCAACCTCTGGGGCTGAACCTGCCCCTGCTCCCTCACTCTTTTCTTTATAACCATCAACTTTGTAGGGCTGAACCTGCCCCTCCTCCCCTACTCCTTCCTTTCTATCCATCAACCTTTGGGACTGAACCTACCCCTGCTCCCTCACTTCTTCCTTTCTACCCATCAACTTCCGGAACTGAACCTGCCCTTGCTCCCTTGCTCCTTCCTTTCTACCCATCAACCTCTGGGGTTGAACCTGCCCCTCCTCCCTCACGTCTTCCTTTCTACCCATCAACCTCAGGGGCTGAACCTGCTCCTGCTCCTGCTTCTTCACTCCTTCCTTTCTACCCGCCAACCTCTGGGGCTGAACCTGCCCCTGCTTCCTCACTCCTTCCGTTCTAACCATCAACCTCTGGAGCTGAACCTGCCTCTCCTCCATCACTCTTTCCTTTCTACCCATCAACCTCTGGTGCTGAACCTGCATCTGCTCCCCCACTCCTTCATTTCTACTCATCACCCCATCAACTTCTGGAGCTGAACCTGCCTCTCCATACTCATTCCTTCCTTTCTACCCATCAACCTCTGGGGTTGAACCTGCACCTCTTCTCTCACTCTCCTGTACTTATTAACCACAGAGACCTGTTGATTTTTTTTTTTTCAGATAATCTCAGAAATCACTCTCAAATATCTCTAGGAGCCTGGCAGATAAAATAAAACAGGCTGGGTTTGGTGGAAGGGCATGTGGTCAGGTGGGGAGTGTATGATGTCTATAAAGAGCATATGCTTCTTACTGCCAGGCAAGGTATTGTTATGAGGATCATGTAGCTCAGTACTGCAAATCTCTACGTTTCTAAAGAGGAGGTGTAAATTTAGGTTTTGTGTAGTCTTTGGATTTTATGATGTTGTCAATGAATTCAAGTAAAAACCAACTCATATTGTATACTTCAAACAAGTCATTTAAGACAAAATTGGGTTTGTGGTGTTGTCAGTTTATGACATCTTTTCTAATACTATTCTTGTTCTCCATTTTCACAGCTGTTGTTCTAATTTAGGTCTGTAACATCTTTGTCTAAAATATTACAGTGTCTTCCTAACTGTTCTCCTTGACTCTAGTCTTGTTCCTGCCAAGCCCTCCTTTATCCTGACTCCTGACTGGGATTTCTAAAATACAAAGTTCATCAGATTATTCTACTGTTTAAAAAAAAAAAAAAAAAAAAAAAAAGAACAAAAAAAGCACCTTTGATGACTCTGGTACTTAGATTAATTCCAGACTCTCTGGCCAGGTGTTCCAGTCCCAAAATTCTATGGACCCACCCCAAATTCCTGGACTCTATCTCTGTGGTTTCCCCAGCCACAGCCTTGGTTCTACCACACAAGAACATTCAACATTCTCAGAACATGTCAGTTTCTTTGGGTATCACACATTCTGCACTCTCTATTGGGAACATCCCTCTCAAGTTCTGCTCATCTAGCTCAACTCAAGTATCATTTCCCTCTGAAACTCAGCTCAGGGTATAGTATATGTTCAATCAATAATTTTTGAATTAATGACCAGCCTATAGTCTTCTCTAAGACAGATGCATATCATGCTAGTCAGAATTAGTCTCTTAATGTTTTTTCTTACTGTTAGCTTGGTACGTATCACCCAGATTATAGCTAGAGGTACAGTGTGTATGTTTATTACCCATGTTGAATTGTGATCTCTCTTTATCCACAGATCCTAGCACAATGCTTAACACATGATAATCAGTCAATGAAGCTTCTTAAATTGAAGTTATTTTATAATATCTTCTTACTAAAAGACATTACTGAGATTTTTCTGTTTTAGATTGTTTTTTTATGCTCTAAGAGTTCAATGTAGAAAGACATGTAGAATGCTTTTTCTAGAAATTAAAAACTTTTATTCAAGAAAGGGCTTGTCTGTGGCTGCCTATGGAATAATTATATTCCAAGGTCAAGTATTTTTAATAGTAATGCCCCAAATTATGTAGCATGCTTATCTAAGGACTTCAGGATCCTTTGTGAGCCTGTTCTAAGTAACCCATATATCAGTCCTCTGAGGTGAGTCAGATATAAATAAAGGCCCTGGAATATAGGAAAAGGCTGGATCTGGGTAACCCCTCAACATGTACCATTTCTGAATCAGTTCAAGCGAGTTGAGTGCATAAGAGAGAAAAAACAGAACTACTGAGTAGTGTGAGACTCATTTGGAAGAACTGCTGCTTGTATGAAACATTACTAACAAAAAGGGAGAGAGGGCATGGCATCTCCTCTCCATTATAAACAAGATTGAAAAATAAAAATCACAAATGGGCCTACACATAATCATATCTTAGTGCATTTGGTGAGTTAGGAAGGAATCATTTTCCTAAAATTTTAATAATAGGATTTTCCCCAATAATAGCTTAAAAGAGAAGACTGTCTTTAAAGTTGATGTGCTTGGTCAATGCTACATGGAAAATTACCTGAAGAACATGACTATTTTAAATGTCATAAGATATTAAGAAGGGTTTCTTTTGCATAGACAACACAGCTGTGCTAAGATACTCCTAGGAGCATGTGTTCATCTGAGAGTTCTGTCACCTGTCACTGCCTTGTCTTTGGGTTTCTGTAACATTGTTTATTATTAGCTCAGGGGAGGCTGCATGTAAGTACAAGATCTCATCCTGCTGGGAGCCACAAAGTTGGATGAAACTCAACTTGGGAACTAGTTGGCTCTGAAGAAAGATACTTTCTTAAGAAATAGGCCAGGCGTGGTGGCTCAGGACTGTAATTCCTGCACTTTGGGAGGCTGACGGGCAGATCACGAGGTCAGGGGATCGAGACCATCCTGGCTAACATAGTGAAACCCTGTCTCTACTAAAAATACAAAAAAAAAAAAAAAAAAAAAAAATTAGCCGGGCGTGGTGGCAGGCACCTGCAGTCCCAGCTTCACGGGAGGCTGAGGCAGGAGAATGGCGAGAACTCGGGGGGCGGAGCTTGCAGTGAGCTGAGATCGCGCCACTGCACTCCAGCCTGGGCGACAAAGCGGGACTCTGTCTCAAAAATAAATAAATAAATAAATAAATAAATAAATAAATAAATAAAATAACAGAAATAAGACCTACAGTCCTCCACCTTTTCCCTCCCCTGTAAAAGGTATAATTTGTGGGCAATTGAAGTCACAATATAGAAATTGCAACATTGTCCCAAACACTAAAATAGTTGGCTCTTTTTTTTTGGGAGGGGATGAAGTCTCGCTCAGTTGCCAGGCAGGAGTACAGTGGTAGGATCTCGGCTCACTGCAACCTCCACCTAACCTCCACCTTCTGGGGTCAAGTGATTCTCCTGCCTCAGCCTTCCCAGTAGCTGGGACTACAGGCATGTGCCACCATGTCCAGTTAATATTTGTGTTTTTAGTAGAGACGGAGTTTCACCATATTGGCGAGGACGGTCTCAATCTCTTGACCTCGTGATCTACCCTCTTCGTCCACCCAAAGTGCTGCGATTACAGGCATGAGCCACCGCGCTCAGCCAAAATAGTTGGTTTTTAAATGATACATGTTTGTTTCTCAAACTTTTTCTCAACTAGGCAACATAAAAGGCAAATGTTGGTCCTGTGCCATGGAAGGGTGAGGCGAGCCCAAGGCAAATCTTATGGTGCTGAAAAAAGTTCATTTGGAGCAGCTGTCCAGGAATGGGGCCAGAGGAAAGTTCTCAAATTTAAATTATGCATTTTGAAAATGGGTTTAATTTGTTGAATAGTATCAAAATATTACCTTTTATTTTAGTTTTGAGGCAGGGTCTCACTCTTTCACTCACGCTGGAGTACAGTGGTGTGATCACAGCTCATTGCAGTCATGACTTCTGAAGGCCTCAAGTCATCCTCCTCCCTCAGCCTCCCAAGGGACTACAGGCAAGTTCCACCATGCCTAGCTATTTTTCTATTTTTTTAAAGATGAGGTTTCACCATGTTGCCCATGCTGGTCTTGAACTCCTGGGCTCAAACTATCCACCCGCCTTCTCCTCCCAAAATTCTAGAATTACAGGAGTAAAACACTGCCCCCAAGCCCAAATCTCACCTTTTAATTAACAACACAAGGCAGATTGATTTTATCAGTTCTAAGGTATATTTTTCCTCAGCAAACAGGTATGGAGATTGTACATGTCAAGCACTACTTTGGGCAAGAGTGAGACTGCGATGAGTGAGGAGGCAGAATCCCTGCCCTTATGGAGCTTACCTTCTGGTAGAGAGAGACAGGTCACATACACAAAGAATCATTTTATAAAGTCACATTCACGTGTGAAAAAATAAAATATGATAATATGGTAGAGAGGATCTATAATTGGGGTGGGGCTGCTTTCACTGAGGCAGTCTGAGATGATATTTGACTGAAGTCTTGAAAGAAAAGACTAAAGAAGAGATAAACCATCAACAGTTATATGCCAAGTACCATTCTAGCCACTTTTCATATATTAACTCATATGAACCTCCTAACAGCCCTCTGGAGTCTGTGGTCATCCAGATCTGGGAGAAGAGCATGGCAAGCAGGAGAAATAGCAAGTGCAAGCCTTTGCAGCAAGACCAAGTCTGGTGTGTTTGAGTGGCAAAAAAGAGACTGGTATGGCTGGAGATGAGGGCAGTAGGGTTGACAGTTCTGCAGGGGCCCAGTCAGAAACTTGGGTTTTCTTCTAATGGCAGGCAGAAAGTTTTGTAAGACCTTACACAGGAGAGTATCAAGACCTAGTTTATACTCCAGGAGTTTTCCTGGCCTCTATGTGAAGGATGCAGCGTAGGGACAAGGGTGGAGATGGCAAGGATGGGTACCAGGATGTTGTGCTGAGAGATGGGAATTCTGATGACGGTAAGATGTCATCAGAATCGGGCTCTATGCTAGAAGTAAGGCTAACAAGACTGGCTGATGAATTAGAGGTGAGCTGTGAGACAAAGGAAGAAACAAGGACTACTCTTGGTTTCTGGAGTGAGCACTAAATGGACAGTGGTGCCACTGTTAAGATGCAGACTTGGAGATAGTGAATTGGGGGAAAAGAATGACAGTTAAAGCTTTGTTTAGTTCATGTTAAGTATGTAGTGAAAATTATATAACTATCATTGTCTAGTAGTTGTTGGAGATATGAAACCAGAATTAAGGAGATTGGCCAACTTAACATATGATTTTGAGAGTCACAAGTTTAGACATACTATTGACAGGCATGGGCTAAATGAGAACACCCACGGAGAAGGGGGAGAGCAGATCTTTGGGAAATTCCAAAATTAAGAGTTAGGAGAAAGGAGGAAAAACCAGCCAAAACAGACTGAAGAGGAGGGGTCAGTGAGGTAGGAGGAAACCCCAGCAATTGCAGTGTCATGGAGCCTATAGTACAAAAAGTTTGTAGTAGGATGGAGTAATGAACTACATCTGATACTGTCTAGAGGCTAAGGGAAGATAGACTGATCCTGGCTTCCCAAGATGTAGCTCATGTGTGACCTTGATAAAAGCAATTTTAGTGGTAGGTTAGGTTTAAATCTCCAAATATAACGGGTTAAGAAAAGATAGGAGATGAGGAAGCTGGACTCTGCTAAGAAAAAAAAAACTATTTGATTTTTTGAAAAATATTTAAGGATAAAATACATTCATAAACTTTATTCCACCTAGTTTCAAAACACCTCACTATTAACACAATTCTCTATATAGGAGTTTAGTCATTATTTATTTCTAACATGATTTACTCAATATTTCACTTCTTTTAAAAAACTTGGATATTGGTAGATCCAGCCTATTAGATCATACACCTTAGATTCTTTCTAAAAGAACTGACAAGAAAGCTTTTGACAAAAATATAACTTTGATGCATTTTAATTATTTTTCTCAGAACAATACATGAAGAATTATTAGTACATAAGTTTCAGAAAGATGATTCTATTAAGTATCTTACATTCTTACACTTAAGCAATGTGCTTTTTAGTTGTGGTATTTTTCCAGTTTATTTTTATTCTGCCTTCTTTGTTCTTTTCTTTGCAGCCTTGTTTATACTATAAGATACAGACACAGTGCACCCTTTGCCCTTCCAACAAGATAGTTGCCATTTTGATCTGCCAATCAAACTCAAGGGTCTGCCCTGAAAGTTGAAACAATCGATCATAGTTTGAACACTTGGGCAGTGTCAACTAATTTTAGTCACCAAGCCTGGGTTGATGTGAGGAGTGATTGGCAAGGCATTTGTCCAAGACCAAGCGAGGGTTATGACTGTCCTTATGGTTAACAACTGCACAAATAGAAACAGGCTGAAATTGTGAATGAAGTTTCAACAAATTATTTGGAGTATGAGTCTGCCTCTTATCTGAATTTATTATTTCAGCTCTTGGCATAATGAGGATTAAAAACTCTGTTTACTTGAAGCTTTTCCCACTAAAGGACAAGTGATGCTTTCACTTCCCAGCTCTGTGTGTACATAGCCAACCATATGCCTAATTTAAGACACCACCTAAACAAAACCCCCAAACAACCCCTCACCCTAACCAACATGAGGTGTGTATGAGAGGCAAGTTTCCTGACTTTCCTTCCCTCTTTCATTAAATTTTTGTGATAGGGAAGGATTGAGTGAAATCCTACCTCCAAATTAGAACAAACACATTAAAAAACAAACATAGGAAGTGAAAATTTTAGAGCCTCGGCGAGTCTCTCCTCTCCCTATAAATTGCTGCTTTTGTAAAGGAGCCCACCCAGGACTTTAGACAATACAATGGGAGTGTGTGTCTAGGAATCTTTGGTAAAGTTTCTGGATGGGAACAAATAAGGCTGTTTGCTACCTTTCAGTTGCCTTACACATCAGACACTGGCACAGAGAATGACATACAATGAGATTATTCAGGGTTTATTGCCCTTCTTGCTTGGCGTCCTCCCACCTGACTGCTATTGGCTTGGAAGCTAGGGAAATGTAAGTATGTCAAGACTTTATTGGGCCAGTGGCTGCCAGCAAAGCAGCTTCCAAGTTTCCCAATTTTTGTGCCCAGAATCCCATCAGTTCCATCTCAACCCACAATTCAGAATAAGCGAGTGGTTTTCCTGATGGCAACAAATTGCCATTCCTTAATCTATTCTGTCAAGAATTGACGAACTTCTGTAGTTGACTGAAGCAATGATAAAATAAACTCAAGGTATTACAAGTACGAAATATAAAAATGTTGACCTTTAAAACATTTTTTAATTAAAATATGATTGGTAACAATTTAAATAAATTTTAAATCTTTAGTTTTCAATTATGAAAATAAATGCACATTGTAAAATTGTAGAAATGACAACAGCATATCAAATAAAACAATCCCTTCTTCTCAACCTCACTCCTCACTGATGATGTTTTAAGGATTTATTCCTTCAGAAATTTTATTCTACAGATATAATCTTATGTATTTGTAAATAATACATACACATATGTACATTCTATTATTTCCAAAAAAAAAAAAGGAATTGTAGGACCAGATGCAGTGGCTCATACCTGTAATCCCAACAATTTGAAAGGCTAAGTTAGGAGGATCACTTGAGGGCAGGAGTTTGAGATCAGTCTGGGCAACATAGCGAGACCCTGTCTCTACAAAAAAATAAAAATAAAATTAACCAGGCATTGTGGCACGTGTCTGTAGTCCCAGCTACTTGGGAGGCTGAGGTAGGAGGATCCTTTGACCCCAGGAGTTTGAGGCTGCAGTGAGCTGTGATTGGACCACTACACTCTGGCCTGGACAACAGAGAAATACTCTGTCTCAAAAAAAAAAAAAAAAAAAAAAAAGGAATTGTAGTATTGTGCTTTGCTATTTTTTACTTAAATTTGTCACAAACATTTCTCCATGATATACATAGCACATCAGAGATACTTAAAGTGATTTTTCCAGTCTTTCTATTACAATGCCATGTAAATATACAAATGAAGATGTGAGATACAGACCTGGAATATCACTCACATTGCTTATTGACTCACAAACATTTATTGAGTCCATTCTATGTGCTAGACAGAGTTTGATTTTTCCCACTTAAGATAGTGCTTACTCATTTGATGGTAAGAAAGGTGAGAATTTGACTCTAGTTACTCTTAACACCTCTCCACTCTCTCTTACTTCTCCACATCTTCCAAAATAGTTATATAACTTTTGTCAAACCTGTTTTCAAGTTTTCCATTATTATGCCCATGTGAATGTTACTCTCAGCTGAGCCACATGATGTATAACTTCTCCTTCCTGCCTCAGCATTTCTGAGGGGCAGTGTAGCAGGCAATAAGAGCATTGACCCTGAACCATGGCTCGTATCTCATTTTCTCCATTACTAACTGGCATGACCATGGGCAAGAACTGTAACTTCTCTGTGCCTCAGCTTTTTCATAATAGCAGCTGCTCCACAACAATTCTATAAGGTTAGGACGAATTACTATATACAAAATGCTTAGAATAGGGCTTGGAAACAGTAAATTTTATGTAAGGTCTTTTGTTTGTTTTGTATTTTTTTAAATTATACTTTAAGTTCTAGGGTATATGTGCACAATGTGCAGGTTTGTTACATATATATACATGTGCCATGTTGGTGTGCTGCACGCATTAACTCATCATTTACATTAAGTATATCTCCTAATGCTATCCCTCCCCCTTCCCCCCATCCCATAATAGGCCCCGGTGTGTGATGCTCCCATTCCTGTGTCCAAGTGATCTCATTGTTCAATTCCCACCTATGAGTGAGAACATGTGGTGTTTGGTCTTCTGTTCTTGTGATAGTTTGCTGAGAATGATGGTTTCTAGTTGCACCCATGACCCTACAAAGGACACGAACTCATCCTTTTTTATGACTGCATAGTATTCCATGGTGTATATGTGCCACGTTTTCTTAATCCAGTCTGTCATTGATGGACATTTGGGTTGGTTCTAAGTCTTTGCTATTGTGAATAGTGCCACAATAAATGTACATGTGCATGTGTCTTTATAGTAGTATGACTTATAATCCTTTGGGTATATACCCAGCAATGGGATGGCTGGGTCAAATGGTATTTCTAGTTCTAGATCCTCGAGGAATCACCACACTGTCTTCCACAATGGTTGAACTAGTTTACAGTCCCACCAATAGTGTAAAAGTGTTCCTATTTCTCCATGTCCTCTCCAGCACCTGTTGTTTCCTGACTTTTTAATGATCGCCATTCTAACTGGTGTGAGATGGTATCTCATTGTGGTTTTGATTCGCATTTCTCTGATGGCTAGTGATGATGACCATATTTTCGTGTGTCTGTTGGCTGCATAAATGTCTTCTTTTGAGAAGTGTCTGTTCATATCCTTTGCCCACTTTTTGATAAGGTTGTTTATATTATAGTCTCCCAATAAAGGATATAAGGGAGGTACTTTTTAAAAAAATCTTGTCTTTTTATTTTATACTCTCACTTTATTAATAATTTGGCTGTGTGTATAAATCTGGGTTGAAGATCACTTTATTCACCTCAGAATTTGAAAACATTTCCATTTTTTTCTGGCTACATAGGGTTCTTTTACCATTCCATGTCCTGTTTTCATGTATGTAATCCATTTTCATTTGTGTTTGCTTATTTATTTTTTTCTGTTTAGTTTTGTTTTCTCTCTCTGGAAATTTTTAGTATCTCCTCTTGACACCTAGTTATTTCACTGTTTCATAAAGATATGCCTGGATATGGGTCTTTCTTAATGATGGTGCAGGGAACTTGGTGAGCTCTTTTAAATCTGGAGATCACATCCTTTAGTTGGGAGAGTTCTTGTATTTTTTATTATTATTATTATTTACTTCTTTCTAGTTTTTCTGCATGGTATTTCTGGAACTCCTATTAGTAACATATCCACTTTCCTGAAGAAAACCTCTGATTTCTCATCTTTTGCCTTCTGTTTTTCATCTTTTTACCTTTTCATTTTAATTTTGAAATATTTCCTCAACTTTACTTTGCAGCTCTTCTATTGAAACCTTTATTTTAGTATGTTTCATATTTCATTAAATTTATTCTTCCCTGACTGGTCCTTATTATTATTATTTTTTTATACCTTTACTTTCAGTTTAGAGGTACATGTGCAGGTTTGTTGCATAGGTAAATGTATGTCATGGGGATGTATTGTACAGACTTTTTCATCACCCAGGTATTAAGTCTAGTACTCATTAGTTATTTTTCCTGATCTTCTCCCTTCTCTTATCCTCCACCCACTGACAGGCCCCAGTGTGTGTTGTTCCCCTCTGTGTGTCCACATGTTTAGCTCTCACTTATACGTGAGAACATGCAGTATTTGGTTTTCTGTTTCTGCATTACTGTGCTAAGGATAATGGCCTTCTGCTCCATCCATGCTCCTGCAAAGGATATGAGCTCATTCTTTTTTATGACTGCATAGTATTCCATGGTGTATATATACCACATTTTCTTTATCCAGTCTATTGCTAATGGGCATTTAGGTTGATTTTATGTCTTTGCTATTGTGAATAGTGCAGCAATGAACATACATGTGCATGTATCTTTATAATAGAATGATTTATATTCCTTTGGGTAAGTAACCAGTAATGGGATTGCTGGGTCAAATGATATTTTTGTCTTTAGGTCTTTGAGAAATTGCCACATTGTCTTCCATAATGGCTGAACTGATTTACACTCCCACGAACAGTGTGTAAGCATTCCTTTTTCTCCACAACCTTGCCAGCATAATGGACATTGTGAGGTGGTATCTCATTGTGGTTTTAATTTGCCTTTCTCTAATGATTGATCAGTGATGTTGAGATTTGAGCTTTTTTTTTTTTTATATGATTGTTGGCCACATGTATGTCTTCTTTTGAGAAGTGTCTGTTCATGTCCTTTAGGAACTTAAATTTACAAGAAAAAGAAAGAACCCAGTAAAAAGTAGCCCTTAATATTTTTTAATAACATGTTATAGTTTAATGACTAGTATATCTTATATGCTAATATTAGCGTTTTAGAATTGTCCCAGTTCTTTTCATTGCTTTGTTACGTCAAATTCTCTGTTTACTTGTTTGTTTACATGTCTGTCTTCCATGTTAGAGCCTCCCCCAAAGAGTAAACTTCCACCTTCCTGGACAAGAAAGAGAACTTGTAAGGTCTAACTGCTCCTCACATAAACTTTTAACCAATCATGCTGTTTTTACTTCTGCCCCTGACCTTTTGTTACCTGATGTAATGCCTACGTTCCATAGCCAAATTTTTGCCCTTCTCTAACTTTGCTTGTCTTTAAGGAACAGGATGCCTACTGTAAGAAGTTCCCTTTGTAATCTGACCAGTTGAGACTAGTTAGAACCAAGATAGCCTATCAGATGACTTAAAAAGACCTTAAACTTCATTATAATCTCATTTCCATCTAGATGACACTCTCACCAGTGCCATGACAGTTGATAATCACCATGACAACAACTAGAAGAAGTCATAAAAGGAAAAAAGGAAGACAGCACTACTGGTTCAGAGAAGTTTACTACCCTATTCTGGAAAAGACATGAATATTGCTCCTTTTGCTTTTACTATACAAACTCTTCATTAAAGAGACTCTGTATTTTAAACTCGTCATCCTTCACTAGTTGAGATTTGCAAGCCGTGTTCCCACTTCTCTATTCCCTGGCCATTGAATAAATCTTGCAATACGTAATTGGGAACATCCCATCTTTTGGGGCTACTGGGTTTATTAGTAATATTTTGCTTTTATAGAACCTTGGAACTCCAATTCCTGGGCCTTTCTCCAGTTCAGTGACATGAATTGCTTATGTCTTAGTGTCTTTCTGTCTTCTCCACTATAGGCACATAGGTTTCCTCACTCTGTTAAGTCAATGTTCACTCTTCCTTTTAAGTTCCTTCTTCAATTTTTGTGGATGTCTTCATTTGCTTCCATCTTCTCTAATGTTTTCTTTGTCTTTCTGAGTTATACTTTATTACTATTTATTTACTTATCTTGCTCTAGCGTCATTTTAATTGGCTTTCAGGGGAGACTAGAGATAAACATATGTGTTCAGACTATTATGTTTAACCTGAAGTCTGTAACATTTTTCAATAAACACTTTTAAAATTCAGAACATTTATTCAGTGCCTACTATATGCCAAGCTCTTGGCTGAGAAGCTGCTTCTTGAATTTTTAGTGCTTACAATGATTATTGAAAATATATTTCAGGTTTCATTAAAACAAACTCCTTATGTATTTCTGCCAAGCAAAAAATACATTAAGTAAGTGATTCTTTTTGGCCTGTTGGAGTTACTGAATATGTTCAAAAGGAAACATTTAAACAATATTATGTTATAAAGTTATCATAAGTCAGATTGTTTTTCTTCCAACTAGTATAATTCAGTGATTTTCACTTTTTAGGTCTTCATGCTTGTGAGTGTGTGTATGTGTGCAAGTGTGTAGAAGTGTGTGAGTGTGGATATGTGCATTTGTACTTGAAAGTGTATGTGTGAGAATGTGTATGTGTGATGTGTGCCTGTGAGAGTGTGCATGTGTGTGCATGAATTTATGTGTGTACAGGGGCATAAGAGTGCCTGTATATCTATCTGTGTGTATCACTGCATGTGTGTGTGTGTGTGTGTGTGTGTGTTTATGGCACAAGTAGGAAACAACTCTGCTGGTGACACTAACACCAAGGTCCTCATAATCCCTCCATGCTCCTGTTCTTCCACTTATAAAACTAGAATTACCATTCATCTTGTAGATATTGAAATGCATCATATTATAAAACACTGGGAAATAGCTCTATTAGACATAAAATAAACTGCTGCCTATAAAACTGGGATTAATGAAATGTTAGAAGTGAAGGTGTTTTTACTCGTGAGGCTTATGTTCCACTCAGGCAGGATTACTGGGTCTGGATTTGTTCTTGCTTCCTGGAATTATATTGCTTTTCCATCTGAGAACCCAGTTTCCAGTTAAAGAATTATGTTGATTAGCTACCAAGGGGTTGCCTTTGTTCTTTGCCCAGAGGACTGGTGGCAAAACAGAGAGAGGAAGAAATTGGAAAGCAGCTCATCTTTAGTACTAAAGGGCCTCCAGGGAGATCACTGTAAAAATTAAATAAAAGTGAATAAATAAAACTTCTTTTAAAACCTTGCTATATAACACCAGGAATGTTCATATAACTATGCCACTATCTATTCTACATTCAGAGATATAAATGAAATACTTCTTTCAACCTGATAGCATAAGGTTTTAGATAACAAATATGCCAACCTTCAATCTCAAGTAAAGAAACACTTACTTCATTCAACAGTTAAGTGAGCTGCTATCTGGCCCTCATTATATCTGTGATTTAGAAGGACTATGCAGGTCTGTGTTGTCCACATCAGAGACTACCAATATAAAATGCAGTAAATGGGATTTTTATCTTTCAGCACGCCTCAGAGTTCTTGCACAAGATACACTTCTCAGTCTGCATATCATCAATCTAACGCAAACGATTATCTCTGCACAAGAGACTAAACCGAAAGCTCTTATGCTCAGCATCATACGTAAACATACCTGACACTCACAGTTTCTGGGATTCCTCGAAACTCTCTGGGCCATGCAAGATGTTCCATGCTGTGACAAACCTGGGCTGAAAGTAAAAGTGCACTATCTCATGAGAAGTTTGTTGACAGGTTGGGGAGTGAACATTTCACCAAAAATCAAACGGTGATTTGTTCCCAGGCTTCCAAATTAGCTGGTAAATGCTGGCATATCAGTAGTAAGATTATCCTTAAAAGTCAAGCTCAAGGTTCGTACTTTCGTTTCTTGCAATTAAAAAGATATGCGTGGAAACCTTGTATTGTTTTTATTTGCTAGCAATATTATTTACAGATTATAAAACAACTGAATTTAAGCCTCTTTAAAAAATAATAAGAATGTTATATCTTTGGCAAAACACAGAATAATGGGCAACTTACACCACCATTTTGACCTTCTATAATTTGATATGTTATCTTGCTTTTAAAAGGTTTCTTCTTACAAAACGATTTTCAGGGTGAATGTTCAAAATAGTTCTAACTTTTAATATTTAGTGCCCTCCTGTTCTTTGAATCACTGAGCTCATTTTCTCCTAAGTTAAGGAGCTTTGATAATCATGTTAGGAATATTCATTGGGTCTAAAGTTTCTAGACTTCACCAGCACTCACTTTGTAATAAATGAATAAACCTCCTGATTTCAATAGTAAGCAGTGAGTGAAGCCTGTGGTTCTAGCAAGGTGTCTGCGAAGTTGGGTCACATATTAGATGCCTCTCGGGCAATTAGCTTATCCATAAACTGCTGGGACACGATCTCTGGTCTTACGAATGCACTCTCAAAGATACAAGAGAATTCAGAAAGCTGTGTGTGTGTGTATAAAACTTTATAAATTAAATTAAATTATTGAATTTCCTGTGTTACTCAATGTGTGCCTTGTTTTGAGAGAAAGTGACAGCACATTACTTTTTAAATCAACTTGGTTCACTTAAACATTGAAATATAAAGAAAGAGATTGATCACTACCACAGGTCCTCTGTTGCATGTATAAGCTTCTAGGTTAACATTGATAGTGTAAATATTAGGAAAAGGACTGTCGTAAAGTATGAAAAAGGAGTAGATTAAATGTATCAAGTTCATACAGATATTTGGAATGTTAAACCAAATAATTCAACACAATTGAAATAATCAATTCGTTCAAGTAAAACACTTATCTGTAAAGACATGCTTTTTATTATTTCAATAATTTGAAAAAAGATATTTTTCAACTAGACTTTTGCAAACTGATGTCAATTCCATTGTCTCTAGATAATAACAAGATGAACAGATCCCACAATCTCAAGAGGACCTCTTTTGAATTTGTTTTCTGAAGCCTTGGAAAGTCTTCACTGACCATACTAAGTGAGTTAAAAAACCACATATTTATTTCCAAATAGTTAAACTGGTTCAGGCCAACATCTATTTTGGGAATTGCATGCTGCCAACATAAAGAATTCCCCACATCATTTCTGTTATAAAGCTATTCTTCATTTCCTGCCCTATAGTGGAGCTGTGCTTTCATTTTTTATTTCCCTCATGAATTTGGCTGTCTTATAGTGAGGAGGGAGAGGCAGTGATTTCTTTATTTTGAGGCCATCTTTCAGACAGTAAGCTGCCAAACTCATTCGAGTATTTTCCAAGAACTGGCATTCTTATACTTCACCTTGTAGCTGTCCGGGAGATATCCCAGAAACTTCATTTATTGGGTACAATAAAACTCATGGCTTCAACATAATTCTTTTCCTATAAAAGTAAAGGTATGTGCAAGACATATTGAGAACAGCAAATATGTAGATAAAAGGCTCACAGAAACTTCTTCTCTTTCCACCCATTACAGGCATTAGCAATGCCAACATTTGCTAGAAACCCACCATGGCTGTGATGCTCACATCACAGCTTGACTGTGAAAATTACAACCCAGTTTGAGGTTGTTGAGGTCTCAGTGCATATTGTGCTGATAGAGCTAAGAATGAGCACTAATTTCTGCTCCAACCCAAAGGGACTGTGAATCTGTACTATCTTCTGGCTACTGAAACACAGCAGCAGGCCTGTGAGAAGCAAGCCAGGAACATTAGACTGAGGCAAAGGGAAGGCATCTTTTGTCCCAGAATCAGTACTTGCAAACCTTTCTAGCATGGTAAACCTGCGCTGACATTTTTTTTAACATTTATTTTAAGTTCAAAGGTACATGTGCAGGTTTGTTACGTAGGTAAATATGTGTTATGGGGGTTTGTTGTACAGATTATTTCATCATCCAGGTATTAAGCCTAGTCCCCATTAGTTATTTTTCCTGATTCGTTCCCTCATCCCACCCTCCACTCTGCAATAAGCACCAGTGTGTATTGTTTCCCTCTATGTGTCCCTGTGTTCTTATCATTTAGCTCTCACTTATAAGTAAGAACATGTGGCATTTGATTTTCTGTTCATGCATTAATTTGCTAAGGATAATTACCCCTGATATTTCCAAGGTTTTGGTAAAACTACCAATGGAGGCCCATATACCATATGCTTAAATATTTAAAATGTATAAAACTAATAAACAACTACATAATATATTCTCTCCTTCTACCTTGACAAGTATATCTTCATGATGACATAAAAGACCAGGTTCAAATTGAGAATTCTTGGACTTCGTGGAGTAAATTTAGACTACAATGCGAATGACAAATTTGAGGAAGTAGCTTTTAATGGGAAGGGGTGGAACTGTATTACAGTGTCCTGAGGAAAAACACAGAGAAGATATATGGAAACACTGGGACAAATATAACACTTTGTAACTTTTTCGAATGCAGTTTTGCTGTGCTACTTAGGATAAAAATGTCAGACACAGAAATACCTCTACAGATCTTTTTCCAGAGGTCTCTTTTGGGCCTCATTTGGGCTTTAAATGAGGCCTGCAGGTGTGTTTGGCCAACTCAAAACCTATTCTTTCTTTCCATCCCCTCTTTCACTGCTTCACTCTGGATGGCTCCAGGCAAGTGAGAGAGCCCTGTCTTCCCCAAGCCCACATTGTGTTGTCCTGTTGCCTAGGCTGCCTGGAGATTTTCTCTACCCTCTAATCCTTGTCAGATCTTCCAGCCTTCTTTCCCATCCTACCACACTCAGTTTAAATAGAAAGAGGAAACCTCCTCCTTCAAGCTTTCCTTAGGCATCCCAGAATTGACTCCTTTCTCTTTGGATCATGTAACCTGCCCTGTGTCTCCCTACACTGCTTTATCCTGTTAATCTTTGAGTACTTGTCTTGTATCATTACTAAACTAAGTGCTTCCAAGGTGGATATGTTGGCTCAGTCATCTTTGTATCCTTTGTATATCAGCCTCTATAGTTCCAGGAGTGTATTAATGTGCAGATAATATGGTTTTGTTTGTTTTTTTTGGGACGGAGTCTCTCTGTCGCCAGGGCTGGAGTGCAATGGCGTGATCTCGTGTCACTGCAACCTCCACCTCCTGGGTTCAAGCAATTCTCCTGCCTCACCCTCCTGAGTAGCTGGGATTACAGGCATCCGTCACTACATCCAGCTAATTTTTTGTATTTTTAGTAGAGACGGGGTTTCACCATGTTGGCCAGGTTGGTCTCGAACTCTTAATCTCGTGATTCGCCTGCCTCGGCCTCCCAAAGTGCTGGGATTACAGGCGTGAGCCACCGTGCCTGGCCAGTATGTTTTAAATTAAAGATGAATAAGTAATGAAAATGAGCTTTTGACCTGAAGAACCTTATCTGCTATTTGAGGAGATAATTCTGAAACACAAGACAATATGTAATTAGATCTTAGTTTCATCATCATTATTGCTATCATGTGATTAAAGCTGGGGGGCAATTTCTATGCTTGGGATTTTGAAGAGAAGATCTAGAGTGCTGCAGTGATGGGAAAGCCTTCATAAAAGAGTTGGGCACGAACTTAACCAACTTAAGGACAGAATATAGCACACAGTAATAATACTGGTAGCTAACACTTACTGAAAAACATATTTTGTGCCAGACATTGTATAAAGTACGTGATTGTATTTAATTCTCAAAATATTCCTATAGTAACGATTTTTATCCTCATTTAACTATTGAGGAAACAGAAGCCTTAGCCTTAGAGTTATTGACTACTATCCCAACATCAGGGTAGAGATAAAATTTGAACTGCTGTTTCATGTTGCTTTCAGGAGTAAGTGCTGATAAATGGGAGGACAGGAATGGTTTGCTGAATGAATAAGCAATCAAATAATAGCTAATAGGAAAGAGAGACAAGGGGTGGGCATTCCAGTAAAAAACTCAAGGCTGTGAGAAGACTGACTCTGAAGTCACAGAAAGTTTACCGTGGGAAGATTAGGGAGAGGAGTTTTATTCCCAATACAGGATGAAATGAAATGTGGATTCTTTTCAAACTTTTATTTAGTTTCAGGAGTACATGGGCAGGTTTGTTATATAGCTAAATTGCATGTCATTGGGGGTTTGGTGTCCAGATTATTTTGTCATCCAGGCAATCAGTGTAATACCCAATAGGTAGTTTTTTTCAATCCTAACTCTCCTCCCACCCTCCTCTCCAAAGTTTGTCATTTTTGAGAGAAGAGTTGTTTTTTCACTTTGATTATTGTTCAGTTTTATATTCTCCCTTGTATGTTATGATTTCATCAGATTGGATTCCTCAGGTCACTCTTCTCATTGCCCAACAGTAATTGTTAATCTAAAGTTATGGACTGAAAAAATAATTCTCAACATAAATCCAACAGATAATACGATAGGCAAGGAAACATTATCTGCTACCAGGGCTACTAGGCACTATTCTTCTTCAAATATATATTCTTAGGTTTACCTAACCAATCATTTTTTCTTTCCTTTATAAATGCCCTAAAAAATGACTTGAATAGTACTAAGATCTTTTGTGAACATTAGGGATATTACGGGATTTTTTCCCAGGATTCTTTAAGTGTTTTTGGAAAGTAATACATCATATACAAATGGAGGTTAAACTTCAAGTTACAAGCAATATTTTATTAAACAAGGAGAGAAATGTATTGTTATTTCATTTTTCTAAGTTTGCCCTGTGGCTTCTTGTTACAGGGCATCTGGCTATTTCTGTCACTGCGTTCCACATTTCTGACAAATGACTTAACACATGCCTACTCTGAACACTACAAACTTGGAAAAGTAAACCCATTTTGAGTTACCCACCGCCTACCCATCCATCACCTGGGTGAGGCTGTGTGCCTCACAGTATCATCTCCTTCAGAGTCCTGCCAGATGCTGGAATATGGAGCAGCACCAAGGGACAAGCAGATAACAAGGGTGTTGTAAAAGATATCCATGGATAATGCACTTTAAACAGTATTAGTTTAATATCTCAAACCCATAACATAGATCCAACTTTAGAAGCGGAATGTAATGTGCTTGTCAAAAAGTATACTGGCTTTGACTTAAAAAAAAGATTGTGACACTCTACATTATATGTTTTGGTGGTTATTAATATTTGTTCTTAATTTGAGACCAAGACTAAATAGAAAAATATCATAATAGCCAACTGCATCTATCCAGGAAATGAGGGTGAATGGGGATGTGGTGGGTGGTAATTAAAGATTAGAAAGATAAAACAACTTTGGGGAAAATAAAAGGGAAAAAATTGAAAGGAAAAATTGGTATGCCTTGAATTCTTTATCAATATTAATAATAGCCAACCTTTACTGAGGGCCAGGCACTGGTTTAAATGCTTTACAGATAATATTTTATTTACTTATCACAATAATCCTTTAATTACTATCTCCCTTTTATTAATAAGAGGAGTCTGGCATGGAGAGATTGAATGGCTTATTTTGACTCCCACACAAGTCACTGAGTGCTGGCAGCCTCACCCTCCCCACTACACACCACTTTCTTAATGTTCCTTAGAGGAAAGTCAACTTCCTTAAAAGAAATGCTCTACTACTGTCCTCTGCCAAAAGATCATTCACTCTGCACGTGGGCTCCCAGCCTAAATCCAACCATCCCTCTTCTAGGGCTGGACCTAATGTCTCAGTTCAAGGCAGACAAAGAATGGCTTTTACATAGACAGCCCATCTCTCTGCTCCTAAAAGTGGCTAATAGCAGGTGTGAAGGTTGTTGCTCGTTATCTCCAGAGCCCTCAAAAGAAATGTGTGTGTCACTCCCAACAAAAGAAATGTGTGTGTGTCACACCTAAAGGGAAAAAGCCATTTAGCATGGGAAAAAAAGGTATGAGCTAAGATCTCACACAATGTAATTTTTTAAAAATGAAAAACAGCACTTTTGCAATCTTGAAATCATAGATTTAAAATTTATCCTATAAATAAAGAAGCAAATGCAATATTCTCTTTTCTTCTTAGCAGCACCTCCTCCTCTCCATGTTTGGATCATAATGTAGCTGTGTATATCCCACAGAGTGGATCAAAAACAATAAATGATCATTTTCCCCAGATTAACTTTTTCCTTATATTTAGAGGTTTTGCATTTTAAAAGTGTGAGAACTGTATATATACACTCAGAGACCCATATTTGAGCTTCTTTCTCTATATTTTATAAAATTTACCTCTGGGACAATCTTGTTATGAAAATCAATATATGAGAGCCCATATCTTATCTTCTACCCTTCCATTTACCCCTTTCCATACATATTTCAAAGGAAAGGTAGTGGAATAACAACATAAACTTTCAAGAATTTCCCACTGATTTTGAACTGAGGCAGATGTAAGTTTGAATCACAGCTCTGCTCTTCCTAGCTCTGAGGCCAAAGGAAACTTTCAATTTACTTGTCTGCTAAATGGGGCTGTTGGGAGGAATATTTAAGAAAATAAGCTGAGTGCGGTGTCTCATACCTGTAATCCCAGCAGTTTAGGAGGCCCAGTAGGGTGAATTGCTTGAGCTTAGGAGTTTGAGACCAGCCTGGGAAACATGGCAAAAACCTTTCTACTAAAAGGACAAAAAACAAAAACAAACAAACAAAAAAAGGCCAGGTGTGGTGGTGTGCACCTGTGGTCCCAGCTACTCCGGAGGCTGAGGTGATAGGATCTCTTTAGCCCAGGGTGGCATGGGAGTGGAGGTTGCAGTGAGCCAAAGTCATGCCACAGCACTCCAGCTTTGGTGACAGAGCAAGACCCAATCTCAAAAAATATAATAATAATAATTATAAAATAAAGAAAACATACAGCAAGTCTGCATATGCATGTACCCTGAACATAGAAGGTGCTTAATGCAGGATGATCCTTTATTATAAAGAAGTTACAAGCCAAATTGTATTTAAACCTCAACACCTCCACACATACAGCCTCCAGCTTAACCACAAGAGAAATATTGTCCTAAATAAAACAATGTCTTGGTGGGAAAAGGGGTTAATGATGTCTTCTAACAGTGCTTAAGCATTAAAATGTCTTTCTTCCAACACCTTTTTCCATTTTGTTATTGACAAATGCCACCTCCCAAGTGATGAGTAGGTAACACATGATCTATGAAAGAGCAGGCTCTCCATTTCTCTCACCACTACGTTTCTTTGGAGGAACGGGGTAATTAATATTGAGACACAGCCACTGCTTCCATCACCTGCATATCAATCAACTTCTGCGAGGCCAGAGTTCAATTAATTGATGTCACCCTGGAGGCACCCGAAGCAGTTAACAAGTCTCTAAACTTGGTGGAAAAACAAGCTGCAAGATCCAATCTCCCATAAATTCCCACTGCAGAGCTCCATCTCCTAATTTATCCTTATATGCCAAATACCCCTCTGTTAATACATACTTTGCAAGAGTAATGCGTGGAAGGCAGGTACTGAAAGGTCACAGCACATCAAAACGAAGGATTAGGACATAATACTTTTTATCTATGACTATTAGGAAATACCATTTTGTTTTAAATCTTATACTATAATCCATTTTTAAGAGGAAGCGTGTCTTAACTGGGAAGTTTCACAAGGTAACACCCTTTTCACAAACATGCATTTCAGTATTTTTTCAAAAGAGAAGAAGTTCAGTGTTCCTGTTGTTAAATATAATTTGTTGACAAGATAGACCACAATGAGCTATGTATGATGGCCTTAGGTATTGTGGGGAGGAAGTGGCCAGGAGAAGATGTAGGGTGACAGTAGTGATGCTGGGATGAGATAATATATGTTACTTGGTAAGGGGAGGGAAAACAGGTCAGCCAGTGCTGTTCTCTGGCCATTGACTCAAAAGCTTAATCCAAAGCACCTTGGCTGGAAATCTCTTTTTGATAGTCTCTCTGGAAACCTCCGAAGGGTCTGGAAACGTCTTAGGTGAGGCTGCAATAACAAAATACCGTAAAAACCACAGAGATTTATTTCTCATAGTTCTGGGTCCTGGGAAGACCAAGATCAAGGTCTAGTCAATTTGGTTCCCTGGTGAAATAGTCTTTCTGGCTTGCAAATAACCACCTTCTAGCTGTGTCCTCACATAGGGAAAAGAGAGGGAGGGAGAAAAAGAGAGAGAGAGAGAGACAGACAGAGAGAAAGCTCTGGTCTTTCTACAAGGGCATCAATCTCATTATGGGGTCCCCACTCTCATGACTTCATCTAAACTCAATTACCTCCCAAAGCCCCCACTTTTGAATACCATCACATTGTGGGTTAGTGCTTCAACATACGGATTTTGGAAGGAGAGTACTAACGTTCAGTCTATAACAGGGTTTTGTGCTGCTTATGGAACAGAAAGAATGAAAGATGGCAACCAAACCTTTCAGTGAGAGAATTTGCAGATGGCAGTTATGGGGAAAGAGAATGGTCAATTTAGTGCTTATGGTTCAGGAATGACATCATATTATTTCTTTATTTTCTATGAAACAGACAGGCATCTTCAGGTATAATAATAACTTTAATAAGACCCACCACAGTAACTGCACATATTTAATGGGATTATCTCCACTTCTGTACCCAGGGGGAAACTGGGGAGGTTTTTGGGTCACCCTCTCATCTTCCAACCTGTTGTTTTTCTGGTCTCTGAAATATTTTGTTTATTGGTCTATGTGATATTTGCCTATCTGGCTCTCACCTATGATGTAAGCCTCTTGAGATTAGGATTCATACTTTTTCTAGTTTGAATTTAACCAAGTGCTCAGAGGCAAAAATACTGGCATGTCAGTTTATATGGCAGTTCTTTTAGAATTTCTATATAGGTAACATATTTTACTTTTCAATTTGTATTTTAATTTGGTGCTTAGTTTAGGAGAGATACTCCTCATAGAATCTGTCACCAATTTTGAAACCATGCTGTCATGTAAACAAAACCAATTTTTCTAATCCCCAATAAAGTAAACTCAAGTGCAAAAAAGTTCAGTGTGCTTCAACTTATGCTGAAATGTATAAATACTTCCATGTCTCATAAAACACAGTGCTAGGTATTTTGTAAGCCATTTGGTTTTGGCATCATTCATTTTATTTTTAGGCTTTCATTTAGAGACAGATTTCTGAAAACGAATGCTGTTATGTGACACCTTTTATAAATCAGAGTGATGATATAACAAATATATGGAGTTGTGAAATCTACAAGGTCAGGTGGGAGGAGTGAGTTGTATACTGACTTTTCATAACACTCTTTGGGCACCTCAGGGTTATATTCCATGTTCCCTTCCTGGGCCCCACTGGGAAGGTCCCTCGGAACCGTTAATTTCAATTGTCATCTTTGCAACATGTATTTTGTGAGTTTAACTGATATAAAACTTATTTTTTCCATTTTTCTTTATTAGAAATTATGAGAGTACTTAACATATACAGATTTATCTTGCATAATAACTGCTGGTTAACCTTTCACTAAAGCAACTTTTGAAAGGTTATATCACTTTTCCCCTTTTCACTCAATTTTTTCCCTCAGTATAACTATTTCTCCCAAAACTCAGTTCATCAACATGATATTAATCATGCATTCACATTATGTGTCAGGCAAAGATCCATTCACCAACTTACTTGATAACAGCAGTTTCTAATAAGAGTATCATATGAAATAAATTTGGATTGCCCTATGTGGATGAACCCAAAGTATTTTTCTTTGCAAACGTACATAAGATGAGTGGGATAAAAAGGTACTATTTTCTATGATTCTCTCAACCACTGTATGTGTGAGCTATTTCCATGTGTTTCAAAGCCTCCTACTGTGTAGCATCTATCTTGTTCTAGAGATGTGTTTGTGTTATAACTTGTGTGTGTGTGTGTGTACATGCACACGAGTGTCATGGGTCATTGTTGCAGTAATGTTGCCCAGTTTCTTCAAACTTTCCTTTATCTACACCTTTGGGTGGTCTCCTTCCACTTTGGCAGAGCCTGGCTATATGACTTGCTTTGACCAATGGGAAAATAGCAAATGTAATGTAATCAGAGGCTTGAAAAGCACCTTTGCATTTGGGCTTGCCTTTCCTACTGCTTTGGAACCCTGACACCACCAGGGTGAGGAAGCCCAGGCCAGCCTCCTGGAGGAAGAGAGACACATGGAGCAGAGATAAACAATTCTAGAGGAGGTGCTTTAGACCAGTGGTTCTCAAAATGTGATCCCCAGATTAGCAGCAGCAGTATCCCTTGTAAACTTGCTAGAAATGCAGATTCTCCAGCCTCACCCCAATCGTACTGAATCAAAAGCTTTGGATGTAATGCCTAATAATCTATGTTTTAAGGAGCCCTCTAGGTAATCTTAATACATGTTCATGTCTGAGCATGAAGTCATAGAGATCTCTGAGAACCACTTCTCTAGACCAACCAGACAGCCAATTGCCAAACACGTGAGTGGGGCCATCCTAGACCTGGGGTAGGCAAGGCACACAGTCGCAGCCATGTGTTTACATATTGCCAAGGGCTGCTTTCACACTACAACAGCCGTGTGGAGTAGCTGCAACAGAGAAAACATGGCCTGAAAAGCCTAAAGTATTTACCATCTGGAACTTTATAGAAAAAGTTTGCCTACCACTGTCCTAGCTAGACCAAACAGTTCCAGCTGTGTCAAGAGACATCAGCCAAGCTGACCAGGATTTTTAAAAACTAGCCCATCTAACCAACGGAATTGTGAAAAAATAGTGGTTTGTTGTTTTAAACCATTAAAATTTGGGATGTGTTTGTCTACATCAAAACATGCATTTTGAGTGCAAGATAACCAGGTGCCCAAATAAGGTTACCTGTCTGAAAGTTGATCACTAACTCTCACTGCCTTCTAGAAAATGGTTCCTTTGCCCTTCATCTCCAATCACCCACTCATAATCAAGGCTTCTCTTTTTTTTGATGACTACAATAACCTTTCATCACATTTTAATGTTCAAATTGTATTTATTTAATTTACAGTTATTGTTATTTCTAGAAACTTATTTAATCATTCATCTGATATATTTTGCTATCTTTAAAAATCCTTTAGTATCTTGGATTCGACTGGAACATACCATTTAAACCATTAAAACTATGGAAATATTTGTGTAATTAAATGACTTTTCACTTAGCAGTTGAGTTAGCAAAAATAAATAAAGTTGTTAAAAATATAAAATCTCAGAAGAAACAGAAGATGTTAGTGGTTATGTCTGTGTAGTGGGATTATGAATGCTCTTATTTTTTGTATGATTATATACTTTATTTTCTCATTTAAGTAATAATGAACACATATTATTTTTAAATCAGGACTCCCACCCTCCACAACAGATACTACTCATGTTAATTTTTCACTCGAACTTAGTCATGTCCTTTGTTCCAAAAAATGTTACATATATTTTACGATTTTAAATGACTAACGCCTGGGTTTATCTTTAGTACGTTATTATATATTGAACTTGAGGTGTATGCGGTGGGAGGAGGCCTAATTTGAGATATAAAATAGATAATTCAAAGTCGATTTCAGTTACAGAGCAAGCAACAGAAAGAACTGCCTCTTTGGTTTGGCCATGCTATGGTCTGAATATTTGTGCCTCCCCAAAAACCATTTGTTAAAACTTGACCCCTAAGGTGATAGTGCTAAAAGGTAGAGCCTTTGGAGGTGATTAGGTCATGATTGCAGAGCCCTTGTGAATGAGATTAGTGCCCTTATAAAGGAGGCTTTAGGGAGCCTTTTTGCCATTTCCTCCATGTGAGACACATGTTAGGTGCCATCTATGAGGGACGAGCTCTCACTAGACACTGAATATGCTGGCTTTTTGATCTTGGACTTTTCAGTCTCCAAAACTGTAAGCAATAAATTTCTCTGGCTTATAAGAACAAGTCTAAGGTATTTTGTTACAACAGCCTGAATAGACTAAGGGAGGCCATTATACATGGCAGTGAGTGAGACTCTGAGACTCTGCCGTAGGGAGAAAGTGAAAAGAAAACATATTTCCTACTTGGTAGTGTTCTCCAGATCCTATGAAAATAGAAAAGGAGGAAGTAGATTTTAATGGGAATAGGAAGGGCATAAAGAAAGACATTTTGTGGGGAATGAAGCAGAAAGTTCAAGAACATTGCCAAGGTATGTTGAAAAATTCTCTTTTCTGTATCCTTTCAATCTAGATGAGATCACCAACCCCACCTGGTACTGTTTAGATGAAGAACCTGGCAGAGACAGAGATATAGACAAAATGACCTGTCAAAACTTCCAGCCTTACAGTTTTGTTAACATGAACTAGGAGTGTGAGATTTAACAAGTAAAATTTTTCCCTTTGTTTCAGGTTAAATATATTGATTCTTGATTATTCAAAGATGTGTGTGAGTATTTGGGATTGGTTTGGATTTCCACTCATGGACAGATGCTAATAGTGTATCCTGCAAGTATTCTGTGTGCAAGCTTTACTGAATAGATTGTTAATTGCATTTGCCAGCATGGCTCAAATGAGTCATGAATCTAATCAGAAGGCACCAGTCTATTTCAGAAAGTCCAGCTAGACCTTGTAAATTCTGGCAGCAGTAGATGGGGTGTGATGCTAGAGGTTATATGAAAATACACTCTGTACCACTTTTAAAATGTATGAAAGTGAAAGAGAAACCTTAAGTTTTTGACTAAATTAGAAAAAAATGTAAGTATTTTGTTCAGAGACCTATAAGATAAGGCAAGTCTACTTTGTTTTGTTAAGGCTATAGGATTTTTATGAGGCAGAAGATCTCATCAGTTTGCTAGTACCCCAGATGGGGTTGCTTGGGACTGATTCAGAGAAAAATGTCTGGAATGGATCCAGATTTCAAGCTGGGGAAATAGCAGGAATTGCTTTCTCCTGACTATGTTCAGTGTTTTCAGTATAAATCACTTATCAGCCAGAGGTCCTTGTAACTTATGTACTAAGGTATTTTTTGTGTGTGGAAAAAACAGTAACAGGGGAAAAATTAACTAATCTCTTTAATAAAGCTCTGGTATTCAAAGTTCTTTTGGACACAATTGCCAATACTTTCACCACCCAAGATAAGGTGACCTAGCAAGTCCTTTGAGCCTAAAGGTCTTATATTCTTACAGCTGAGATGATAGCTGTCACTCACATACAAAATCTCCTATTGCCATAACATCCCTTGTGTTATCATTGTGCTTGAAAATAAACAAATTCCAAGCTAGAAGGGTTTGGCTTAATTAATAATAATAATATTTTAGGGCTTCATACTAGAGTGAAATTACCTGGGACTATTCCAAAAACACTCTAGACATTCTCCTTCCTTTTCTGGAACTGACTTTTCTCAGGGTTTCTCTTTGGCAGCTACTTAGGCTATGATTGCTTGGGTGCTCTTTGGCCTGGAGGAGTCTATGTTTTGGTTGGTCACATCTACCAAAAAAGGCCTCTTATCTCTGAAACTATTTTAACTCTTCCCAAGAATTCAGGCCTAATAGTAGAGTGTCTTGTGATGACCTTACCTAATGTACTAGAAGGGTGAATAAATCACTGTAGCAAGTGTCTGGTAGACACAGCCACATGCTTCTTGGGAGTCGACTGCGCAGGTATTTGTCTCTAGCTGAAAGGAAAACCAAACTTGCTGATTGACTGGAAAAGAAGACAGGAAGCAGATCAGAATCTGACCTCAGGTTTGGTGTCCAGGAAGTGCCTTCATGGTGGTGCCACACTGCTCTGAATGTTTCAGCTAATAGTAGGCATTTAGTCTTTGGCAGGTGTTCACCTACCCAGGCAAAACAAATCCCAGTGTCAGCTCTCTTTTGCATTGCATGCTGAAAAGTACTGTAGTAGATTTCATGGGAGGACTCTGTTCTCTGGACTGTAAAGAACAATTGGAGATATCTTAGGGGGAAGGAAAAGAGAGGCCCTGAGAAAGAAGTTCATGAAAATGGAAGTGCTAGTTCTAGAAGAAATCTCAAATCTTATGTTTTGTTAAAATGCCATACTTGCCTCATAATGAGTGGAGAGTAAAACTGTGGCCCAGGTAGACATGACATCCTCCTCATCATATGAATTGTTTTTTAAGCATCCCCTATATGCAAGGAACTTTGGTAACAGAAAGTTATAAGAACCAGTCCCAGTTCTCAAGGAAATGGACTAGAGAAGGATGGCTAACAACAGTAGAAACCGGAAGGGAAAATGGAATTGGACGAGGCAGGAATCTGTGAGCTCTTAATATGTGAGACCATGTTTCTCTCAAGCAGAGAGAAGGCAGTTTAAGCTTGAGTTTCAAAAGTGCCCATAAAACTTATGGTTTTATTCTTTGTTTTATTCTGCCTTTAATTTTAAGGAACATTACCTGTGTGGACTATGATGTCAGAGAAAGGTGATTATTGATTCATTTACTGAATGACTCTTTGGTTTACACATTTGAGTGGTGTTAGAATAGGAAAATAGAACAAAGTTCACATAACCTGACAGTTTTCAGGAATCTCTTATTAAAATATTTGAGTTTAATTGGCTTATGCAATTAATTTCCTCTGCTTTTAATGACTTAAAAATTCTTCAGATGCACTGTATTTTACATTTTTATTCTCGATGACATACTATATTACACTGGACTACTCTAAATCCCATCCAGACTGGGTCAAGAGGGGTTCCAGATGAGTGAATCAATTATTCATTACATATGGAAAATGGCTACTTTATATAAATGCTGCAACCCTATAAGTCCTGCATAAAATTTAAGTGATTCTATTGACTCCTAATTAGCAATTACTTTTATCAAAAGGGGGATTACAAAAGATATGTGCTATAGTCTGAATGTTTACATTCCTGTGTTATTTATATCTTGAAAGCTAATCAGAAATGTGGGAGGTAGGGCCTTTTGGAAGGTGATTAGGTCATGAGGGTGGAGCCCTCATAAATGGAATTAGTGTCCTTATAACAAAGGCCCCAGGCAGCTGCCTCGTTGTTTTCCACTATGTGAGGACACAGTGAGAAGGCACCATCTATGAACTAGGAAGCAGGACTTCCCCAGACACTGAACCTGCTGGTAGCTTGATCTTGTATTTTCTAGACTCAGAACTGAGAGAAAGAAATTTCTGTTGTTTGTAACCTACCAAACAGACTAAAACAATGAGCAACTAATTATATCTTGATAAACTGTGGAGTGTTCTTCGCAGGCTGCCTATCTCCTAATTCTGTTTCAATCTTTATGTATTAAGTAGAGTGACTTCAGTAGGACAAGGTAATGCTTATGCAGGCATATCAGTTAGAGTTTGATAAGGGAAATAGGACAACTCTGAGTGATATATAATTAGAAATTCATTATAGAGAATAGAGCTCAGGCAATCATGGGAGAATCAAGAATTGCATGGGAAACAATTGCCTTGGCATCTGGTGTGGGCCTAAGGTCCCTGCAGGCCAGCAGGGCCAGATGTTGGGACAAAAATCTAGACGTGAAGTGGACGAGAGCAAGGAAAATCTGGAACCAGTGAAGACAAACTAGATATTTTTCAGGCAAATTGGATCTGTACCCATCTCTCACCACTGCTATCTTAGTCTGCTTGGGCTGCTATAACAAAATACCACAGACTGAGTAGTTTATAAACAGAAATATATTCCTACCAATCAGAAGGCTGGGAAGTACAGTTCAAGGTCCCAACAATTGGGTATCTGGTGAGGGGCCCATTCCTGGTTCATAGGTGGCACCTTCTCTTTGTGTATGCACATGGTGGAAGAAAACAGGGCAGCTTGCTGGGGTCTCTTTCATAAGGGCACTAATACCATTCACGAGGGTTCCATCCTCATGATCTGTTTCCTTCCTTAAGGCCCCATTCCTAATATCATCTCCTTAGGGTATTAGGGGTGAGAATTCCTTAGGGGTTAAAATTTCAACAAATGAATTTTGTGAGGACACAAACATTCAGACACTGGCAACCTTCAACCTCCATGCCTGGGAGGCTTGCAGAAGAAGCCAGTGCTTTCACCCTGCAGCTGCACATGCAGTGGGTTTGTAACTTGGATAAATTGGAGGAGGGATATTCAGCAAGGGGAACTGTGGGCCTGGCTGCTGCCCCAACATGACAAGGTGAGCAAGCACATGGGTGACAACAGAGGCAAGTTACAACAGCACGTGGCGCTCTCCACTAACCTTCAGGGTGTAACACCTGTTGCACTTTCATCTTCCAAATCTCCTGCAAAGGTCTATTATGGCCCTGCCTTAATGAGGAACCATATAGCATAGGAATTTGGGGTCATATAGCGTAGCTAAAATGACTCTGTACAAAATGTCCACCATAGATTAGGTATGTCTTGTGAAGACCCAGTGACTCACATTTTTTGGTGAAGAGGTCAAAGCTAAACACATGTACAAACATGTAAACTTGCTGTTCTCACTAAATGTCAGTCACAGTGAAAGAATAACTGATTTTAGTAGACATATGTTAATGGTATTTTTGTTTTGAAAAGTGTCATTTCATTTACCTGCAACACAGAGCCAGAGTTATGTTCCTTAGATTCATAATTCTATCCTAAAATAAAATTATAAGAGACTTCAAAAACTCATTTTGATCACTCCTTTGTCTCCTGTGCTGAGTCAGATCACACTCCATTCCTTTATTTAACAAACATGCGTTGATCTACAATTGTGCTGCCTTTGAAAGCTAAGTACAGTACTCATCCTTCCCCAAGAGGTAAGTCATTGATTATAATACTTCCTGAGATGTGCTTACCTGAAGTACAGCACCAGTACTCTAGGGGTGTCTGGGAGAGCTGCTTTGGAGACATGCCTCTAGGCTTAAATCAGGCATTGACTGAGAAATAAAATTTTACTTTGAGAGGACTCTGAAAGGCAAGTTAGCAAGGCTATAACATGCATGAATCTGAAACTTTCACTAACTCCAACCTACTCTTTCTGACTTTAGAATGACACTCAGAAGGGGAGACATCCATCACCTTCACTAGAAACAACAAAGGAAATAAAGTAAATAACATCTGAGCTCTCCTTACAAGCAGTAATCAGTACTAACCAGAAGGCAGGTTAATGTATTGCCCTTTAGAAAGTCAGAGTTGATGTTCTGAGTCAGACCATTCCGAAAAGTGATAATCAGAAAAACTGCTTAATGTCTGTAACAAAAGCAGGTAAGATCAGTTGACCAGTTGACCGTATTATGCCAAGACTTACAGGGTGTCATATAACTTGGTGACCACCCATCTCAGATCTAGGATCTAGTCCACAGCTCTGCAATTTAAAGGTCTTGGTTTTATCATTTCTACAGTAGGGGTCAAGCTCTTATGAATTGTTTGTCTCAAGACATAGAAGAATTGACTCATAAACCCAATATTAAATTATAAATCTAAAGGTCTTTTAATGAGTTTCAAATATGAATAAATGGAATTGGATATTCTTTAGAGATTTATATCATGATTGATCATTACACTCCTTTACTATAGAAACATTTGCTTTTATCTAAAATATATTATGGGTCATTTGGAAACAGAATGCCCTCACTCTCAACCTCCGTCCTCAATTGGGAATTATAGAAGAGAATTGTGTTGTGTGCTGACCTGTTGATTCTGTGCGTGAGAAATTGTAGGGTTCTATCCTGCTTGCAGAATCAAGTATATGTCAATAAATTGCATATGAGGGAATTTTTATCTGATGGTTGAGAGTGAGAAGGGAGTAGTGGAAGTCTGAAGAAAGCAGAGAAGTTTTTATATAGTCATTATAGAGAACAGAGGGTGAACTGACCACAAATGGTGATGCCAGGATGGTGGAGGAGGTTGGTAGTCATGAACTGGTCTGCTTCTTTAAGAACTATTCCATGTCTGCCTGCAGGTGCACAGAGAAGGGAGGAGATCGGATTCACCCATGGTTGGGCTTTGCTAGACAAGCGGGTACAAAGGGATGAAGAATGGTTGGGAGCCCTGATACACCTCCTGGATAAATTTTATCTTTGAAACTCCGAGGAGTTAATTATTAGCATCTTAACAAACATTAATTCCAAACATTAATTCCAACAAAATGAAGCTTCCTTTTTCTCTAACTGTTGGACCAATTTTAAATACTATTAAAACAAACAAACAAACAAACAAAAAACTAAGTGCAAAGATTTCCAGTGCTGAGATTACTTGTTGTGAAGATACTTAGGTTTTGGAGAAAAAACGTTCTCAAAATCAATGCTTTCTAGTAGTTCTAGCCATTTTATGACTTGGGCCTCCTTAAAGAACTGAAGAAAACTGCATCCATGTAAACATTTACAAAAATTTCTGAACAATTTCAATGATGAAGTCCAAATCAAGAATGTATCAAGCACTTTAATAAAATTAGTTGGCATTTTTGTCCCTTAATATTTACTGCTCCTCCAATAGTATGCCAATTCCATTTTGTGTCTCCTCGGTGGGGAAGTAAAGCAAGACATCCTGACCTCCCCTAACCAAGAGGGAGGGAGTCATATAGTCCTAACTAGACCAGTCAGATTTTTTTTTCTCCCTACTTGATCAATCATTAGCCAAATTGTAAAGATGATGGAGGAGGTGATGAGGGGTGCAATGGCTAAAAGGCATTCATTTTTGACTGTTCGTAAAGAAAATTTATCTATTTCAGATAGTTGAGCACTTCCTTTTGACAAAATGCCAGTGCCATCCTGTGCTTGTTCTAGTTCCTATCCTATTTCTGAGCCTTATCCTCTGGCCTTTCAAACTTTTTTCTCAACTGCCCACTGTCTCTCCAATAAATTTTATTTCATATATTAGCCAAATTTGTTAATTGTTGCTTACCAATAACACCACCAGGAGAATCTGACCCAATTTAAACTCTATATGTCAACAATGTAACTTTGGTGGGGGAAGAGCTCAGATGATTGATTTTTATTCAGAAGAATGATTTTTGATTTAATTTTCCTACGTAGCAAAAACTCAGTCTTCCGTAACTTGGCCTCTTGATAAGCGCCATCTGGTATGTCTCAATGTATATATTCCTCTTGCAAAGGTGTATGCACATTCTTTGGTGTTCTAGTTCCACAGAGCATATTTCTCAATTTTATTTTATACAGATAGATATTATAAACATTTTAGGATTTGAATACAAATTTTGGCAGTAATTCTAATAAGATTCCAACCACAGGAAAATTGGACTGGGAAGATTTTTTTCCTACAAGTACATGATGAACTTTTCACTTATCACTAGCCAAAGATCCATGAAATAATTAATGTCTTTTGATTTGGATTCTTTAGACTGGATTCAAAGCGAATACTAAACTTATTAGTTGAGTCTAATGGTAGGTACACAAGACTGGAATGGCAAGATACAAGATAAGGATAGTGGAGGTATATAAAAGGCTTCTCTAATTTCTTTAGTTGCTTTCTATTAAGCTTTTTGTTTTAATGGATACCAGAAGGCCATTAGAAGTTTGAAATGAGTCATGACTGTTCCATGCATGAGCAAAGTGTCTTGGCCAGAATGACAATACTATTAGGAGGACAAAAGTGACTAGAAAAGGAAGCAAACAACTTCCTAAGCTCACTCATTAATAAAATAGTATTGAATTCATTCCCTCTTAATTAGCTGGTCAGATACAACTCATATAGATTAGACTGAAAGTTAGTCTACCTTCTATTTTTAAATGACTGCACTTTATCCTTCCCAAGTTGCAAAAACAAAGGTTTGCCAGACAACCCATCAAGCTCTGTGCCGATCTTCCTCTAAGCAAACCACAGACCTGATTCTACTGATCTATATCATTGGCAAAGAATAAGTGGACTTCTGATCTTTTAAGTTTCTCAAAAGATCCATTTGAATATGTGTCTATTATCGAAAAACACCCCAATCTATTTTTGTAAACATATGGAGCATAAATAACAAAAACTAGTTTAAAAAATTTTTCAGTTCACATATTTCTAGATTTAGTTAAAAGCATCTTATGTTTTCAGTTCTTCCTTGCAATTTGCAAGTCTATACATTACCTTTCAAAGATAACAGTGTTGATTGTTTCCTAATGGCATGGAGGAAAGTAGCAAACCTCTTCAGGAAACTAACTCAGAACCTTACCAAAATTCTGAGAAATCCAGGCATGGATTTGGTAACTTCTGAGAAATCCAGGCATCCGCCTAGTTCATCATATGTTTCCAGCATAGAAAGTGGCACCTTCGCCGGGCGCGGTGGCTCAAGCCTGTAATCCCAGCACTTTGGGAGGCCGAGACGGGCGGATCACGAGGTCAGGAGATCGAGACCATCCTGGCTAACACGGTGAAACCCCGTCTCTACTGAAAAATACAAAAAACTAGCCGGGCGAGGTGGCGGGCGCCTGTAGTCCCAGCTACTCGGGAGGCTGAGGCAGGAGAATGGTCTAAACCCGGGAGGCGGAGCTTGCAGTGAGCTGAGATCCGGCCACTGCACCCCAGCCTGGGCGACAGAGCAAGACTCTGTCTCAAAAAAAAAAAAAAAAAAAAAAAGAAAGTGGCACCTTCTGATCTTGTCCCTAATGTGTAAAGAATGTTTCAATATTTTTGTTGAGGATGAAGGAGAAGGCAAATTTTGCAAAAATGCCTGTTGTAAAATTCCTGGAATAAGAGAACTGGCATTAAGTAGTAAGAAGTATGAGTCAGAAACAATCATTCATTTCCTCATTTGGTAAACAAATGTTGAATGCCTTATACCAAGAAGTCCCTCCAGTGAGGAATTCAATGATTAAGAAGTAAGTGAAAAATTACAATATAATATACTAAGTTGTGCTGGGGGAAAACAGGTGCTGTAGGAACTCAGAGAAGAAGCAGGACTCAGGTGTTCATAACTAACATAGGAAAGATTTAATCAAGTAGCAATCTGTGAGTTCAACTTATCGGAAAATGTAGTGAGCAGGCACTACAAAACTACAAAGATGAAACCCAAGGTACCGTCATCAAAAAGAACTCCCAAGCAGGGAGGGAGAAATGGATGCATGTTGAGTGGCAAAGATGCAAGTGAAGGCAAAAAGGATAAACAGGAGTTCTCAAGCTTTATTTCATGGGAGATTCTGGGAAGCTTGTTTAAAATTCAGGTTCCTGGGTCCCATGCCTAAGACTGATACAATGGGTCTGGGGAAATGTCGGGGAAGCTGCATTTTTAAGGAGCATCCCATGTGATTCTGACTCAGGCAGTGCCTTCTGACCACACTTTGAGAAACACTTTGTATAGCCATAAGTCCCTGTCATAGTATGGTCCCTTCTGCCTGCTCACTTCATCCAGATCTTTCTGAGGACCATATTACTAGATATTTCTCAGCATTGAAGTGAACTGGTATTCTATAGATTTCAACTAAACAGATGCTTTTATTTGTTCTTTTAAATCAAACATTTTGAAAACGTGATGTGTTGGGGACCAGAGCTGCTGCTCAGCACCTCCTTTCTGCCATTCCCACTTTGCCCTGTCCTTGGAGAGCAGGGTCTGGATCCAGGTTCAGTGTAGCCTAAGTGCGGGCTACTCCCTGGGTAATGTGGATGCTATTGGCAGGACAGCAAGCATAACCTTTGTCTAGAGAGTCCATTTCTCAGCTCATATCCCCTCTTCCCCAGGTACCTTTCATGACCCCTATGGAGCATGTGAAAATCCCTCTGCAAGCAAAGTAAACTCACATCTTGGCTTTGATTGAGAATTAGACCAAGAGAAGGCATACTGTGCAGCACTAGCTTCCCACAGCAAGGGTGGATCCTAAAGTATGCTTTATAGTAACACCACTCTCTTCTGTAGTTTACAGAGCTCTTTCCCTGAGCGGGGAATTAAACATGTCTTATTAACACTGGCAGTATTAGCACTTCCTTCCTCATGTCGTAATAGTTACTTCTATAAGGGTTCTTGTTAAGAAACAACCCCCAGATATTGACAGATTGCAGAATTTTGCTGCAGGCTTTCCCAGGGCTGTTCACTAATTACTCTGGTCTAGTAAACTTGGTGAAGCCCAAGATTAAAACACATTTAAAAACATATCGCTTTTGAAATATATGTTTTTGAATGAATCAATTTTATATTTTAAGACACTGTATTTTTAAAAAATTATGAATCGGGCCAGGTGCGGTGGCTCATGCCTGTAATCCCAGCACTTTGGGAGGCTGAGACAGGCAGATCACAAGGTCAGGAGATCGAGACTATCCTGGCTAACACGGTGAAACCCCGTCTCTACTAAAAATACAAAAAATTAGCTGGGTGCGGTGGCGGGCGCCTGTAGTCCCAGCTACACGGGAGGCTGAGGCAGGAGAATGGTGTGAATCGGCGAGGCAGAACTTGCTGTGAGTCGAGATTACGCCACTGAACTCCAGCCTGGGCGACACAGCAAGACTTCGTCTCAAAAAAAAAAAAAATTATGAATCATTATAAACACACACACATAATGAGAATTATATAATAAACCTTAGACTCATTACCAAAATTTAAAAATTATCAAGATTTTCCATTTTACTTCTAATTCTATAGTTTGTTTTCCTGAAGTATTTGAAAAGAAATCTTACCTCCAATGTCATTTAATCTTTAAATATGCTGACCATTTCTCTAGAAAAATGGGATTTTCCTGCCTACCTAACAGTATCAATATTACCTTTATCAACAATAATTCGTCCATGTCATCTTGTGCCTGGTCCACAGTACTTTTCCTGAAATGTGGCAAAATATCTTTTCCCAATTGTTGTTTGATTTATATCAGATAATAGTAAGATCCACACATTCATTTTGTGAATAATTATGGAATTAGGTTTATGAAAGTGACCAATCATATCATAAGGTTTTATTTTTCTGAAACAAGCACACAGTATGCACCGGTTCTTTTTGTTACCTTCCTTCTTTCTTCACACAAACCTTGGGACCAAAAAAGTTAACCTCTTTTTTCTCAGGCCATCTTGCATATCATGTTTTTGAGGCTTAAACACAAGAGTAGTAAGAAGTCAAACCAAACCAGCTTCACAGGGATTCTCTGAACCTCCATTGCAGCTTTTATGATGAAAATGGAAAGAGCTTCTTGTCAGCTCTGCATCCGGTGAAAAAGCTTAGCAGTGATACCCCATACCCTTCCTCCTGCACTGCATTTCTGCACAATATAGTGATGGGGCAATAGAAGTCCAGTGTTCTGTTAGGCTATATTCTCCTGAAAACCCCATGACCTGCCATCATATTCCAACATTTCTAGTTAAGGCTACTCTTCCAGAGGGATACAGTACAAAGAGTTTTGGAGTCAGTTTCCCTAATTCAAATATTAACTCTGTCCCCACTAAGTGTACTAGCAAATTAGTTAACATTTTGAACTTCAGTGTCCATATCTGTAAAGTGGGTATAATAACGCCATATTAGAGGTAAATTTGTGGGGATAAAATGGGATAACATAAGACCCACCATGATGCATTCCACGTCACAAGCACTTAAATGATACTTTCCTCCTCTGCCTCTCCTTCTTAAAGTGCTAAATAAATAGAAAGCCTTTGACAACTTGTTACAAACTGTGTTTTGTGGTCCTTCCCACTTTGGAATACTTTCTTGGAGGCGTTCTTCTTCACTAGTTCTTTTCTTCAGTCAAGTTATCCTAACTGGGCAATACTGACATGTAAATGGGGCGGCTGTTGCTGGTTTGAGGAGATAATAAATGTAAGTGTGTGGATGGTTTAGAGACAATTTACATGCTGGTTTAGCAGGCAAGCCTCTCGAGGCCTCTTTATATCCACACTGGCCAACTGCAGCTTAATCTGACAAGGATAATGTGCAGAATGTAAATATTACCATTTGTTCCATGTCATCTCAGATCAGACACTAATTTGCAAATGTAATTTATCATGTCTAAAGAAAACCAAAATGACAGCTCTTACCAGTATTTGGTATTTTTGTGTTAACAATAGTTCATTTATGATTGTTATTGTTTCAGGCAGAAAATATTTCCCAATGTGTTCAGCTGGCAATGTGGGCTTTTATATTGCAACCCTCTCCCAGGCCTTGCTCTCCTCTCCCTTGTTGCATGTTGTTACCTAGGCTGGTCTTTGGATTGTTTGCCCCACTTCTCCACATTTCTCACATAGCTAAAAGAAATGTTCAGATAATAGTCCACGTTCTGGCATCTGTATTGGGAGAAGACTGAAGGGGCAATGTGAAGATTGAGGACTACATTTGATCTAAAGTGGATTTTGTCTGTTTTTACTTAGGGTCTCCCTCACAAAGAAAATGCCCAAATGCAGCAAAAATTATTGAAAATCTAGTTAAAGCCATATTATAGATGAGCTCAGACTGGCCAATTTGTGACACTCAACTTCAAGGACTTTCTAACCCTAGGTTTCCCAAGAAGCCAAGACACCCAAATTGTCTACTCCTTATGGATCTGTCCCCAAAGTAAAACCATCTGTCTGTGCCAAAAAAGAGAGTTCGCTAGGCTTTTTAAAATATTAAAGGGGTTCCCATTAGTTCACAGGTTATTATTCTTTCTTCCCCTCCTCGTGACTCTTCTAAGGTTGGCAGAAGATGCTATTTTGGCAAGTTGATCATTCGTTTCATCTTTGTAAGACCACTGGAGTTCATTGCCCAGCAAGCCATAGAAAGATCAATATGTCTTTGCGTGACTGCCGGTGAGGTAGGCGGATGCCAGGAAAGAGGCAAGGAGCAAATCATCATAGCTCTGGCGGTCCTCGTTTCAGAAGGGAGACCTGCCAATCCCAGTAAAACACTCATGACATTTTAGAAGAGCTACAGGATCTTTCTGCCTCATTTCTCACATGGAAAAATAGGGAGAGTCAAGTATCCCCAGCTGGAGGGAATAGGTTTTTGTTTATCTTTAACTGAAAACAATGTTCCACCAGGGAACTTACACGGGGTCTTGTGCTTCTCCCAGTGGTGAATGGAGCAGGAGATAAGAATAGAAAGTGTCCGGGAGGGGCCCTGGCCTGCAGATAACTCTTTTGTCATCTTGATTGGAAAAACTTGTACAGCTGCTTTGATTCAGTAAAGCTAAATTTCTAAGATTTCCTTGACCTTTGCTTAAACTGAGTTTGAGACAGACTATTTTTGTTATCGCCTGATGAGCTAAACGGAGCTAATAAATTATTCACAGTGTGAATAAATCATTAAAAGTGCAAGATAACTTATGAAGAGTTCTGAGCTGAGAATTATCACCTGGTTGATGGCGACAATGTAAACATTGTTCAAGGAGCCAGAAGTTGGATTTTGTATATTTTGAATGAGCTCCTTAACTGCTGTGGTCCAAATGCATGTTCCAGACATATATTTGGAAGACTCACTAGTATTAACACAACTTGTGTGAAACTCTTGTGAGTTTTGCATGAAAAGTCTTAGTTTTGAAGTAGACTGAATTTTGTTTCTGAACATCAATGTCTATAGGGGCTTTCCTTCTTTCCTTACAGTCTTGAGCAGTTTTTGAAATGCAGCAGACATTACCACCACAACCAACAATAACTGACAAAAACAAAAAATCCTCCGCATTGCTTCAGAAGTCAAAGATTCAGGAGCTGTGGTGAAATGCAGATAACAGTAAAATATAAAGAGATTACCACTTTACATTTATGTCAATCATAATTGAAAGTAAGTCTCTTTATAAGCCTTAGAAAAGTAGCCTGATGTAATGGATATGATCCCAAATCCACTTGCATGTCTGTGATTTGTGCCGTTCATTATGTATTTAACCTTGTTAAAAGAAGTGTGTTATACAGTCTTCCTGATTTATGATTATTTGTTAGACATCTATTACCCAGCATTATGTGAAAATACAACAAAACGTGAACCTCCAAACTACAAAATTTCTCTTAAACAACTGTATTACATTCTAATAATTTTACAAATGTTGAATTCCTTCATAGTTTCTTAATTCCCACAGTAAACATTGGGTATCTGTCCCTCATTTTCCTTTTCTGTAAAATGAAGATAAAAAATAATATCTACCTCATATGATTGTCTTGAGATTTGTAGAGCACTTAGAATAATGTGTCTGACATATTAAGCACTATATATGTTAGTAATTATATCATTATTTATGCTGTACCCAGTAGTATTGCTGTGGGTGGGCAGATGATGCAGATATTTAAAAAGCATGAATTATGAGTAGTTTTCACTGTGACCTAGCCAGGGAAGGATACCAACAAATATGAAATATAAAGATTAAGACCTGGAACCAGGTGAGTATTATACAACAGCAGGGACAACATCTGAAAGTGGGAAAATTATGAGTTGGTTTATTTAGGAAAAACCTTTTGAAGGAAATCATAAGACTTTTTCTAAGGAATAGGCCAGGTTGAAGAGGAGAAACCAAGGTCACTATAGATGTGGTAGCACAGGATCCGTGGTTTGAAATCAAGGCTACACTTGGCATTTGTAAGGTCAGAAAGAGAAGCCCTAGTTGAGTGAAGAGTGCATTGGGGTTGTGAGTGTGGGTCAGGCTACAAAGTAGTGGCAGAGAAGATTCTCTGGATAAACATATTGTGAGACTTTCCATGCTATCTTGAGGAATTTGGATTTTAGCCCCAAGGCATGGAAAGCTATTAGAGAATTTTGAACAGGAAAGTATCCAGATAATAGTAGTCCTGTAAGAATGCTATTGTGTAAAATGAGAGGCACTTAAGGAAAGTGAAAAGTTGGATACAGAAGTCAAGGCAAAAAGGGATTAAAGTTTGGAATATAGAAATGATATGGGACTAATTACAACCGATTTTCTAAAAATGGCATATGTATATCTTTAAGGTCATCCTGTAAATTAGATAAATTATCATCCACATCTTACTGAAGATAAAGAGCTTCAGGTAGAGGGGACTTAGATGACAAAATCACACTTGAACTTATTTATTAAATATGTATTGCATGTCGGCCATGTCCAGGTTATGTTATAGCCACTGATGAAATACAGTGAAGAAGATTTACAAACTTCAAGAAAATTTATAGTGTGAGCACAGACAATGGGCATTTGGGAAATGCTTGTAGAATTGAATAAAAGAATAAATGAAGAGATCACATTACTTATAATATTTTGAAATGATTCCATATGAAAAATAACAAAAATATGCCTTTAGGCTTTACTTCAATGAGGTTGCACACTTTATTCTTAGTTCTAGCCAATTCAAACCACCATAGGTCAAGTGTATCTGAATAGTCACTTGGAGAATATGTTAGTTTTCTATTGCTATCATAACAAATTATGACAAACTTTGTGGATTAAAATAGTTCAAAAGTATTATCCCAGGATTCTGTAGATCAGGGGTCCAACATGGATCTCATGGGACTAAAAACTAGGTGTTGTTGGCGAGGCTGCATTTCTTTCTGGAGACTCCTTTTTCATTCAAATTATTGGCTGAATTCAATTCCTTTTGATTGTAGGACTGAGTTAGCTTCTACAACCTGGATGTCAGCTGAGGATTGTTCCTAGCTTCTAGAGCCCATCACATTCCTTGGCTCACGGCTCCCTTTTGTCAACTTCAAAGCCAGCAATGGCAGGTTGTCCTTCTCACTCTTCGAGTCTCTCCTGCCTCCGCCTCCACCACACCTCTCTCACTGACTGATTTTTCCACATTTAAGAATTCATGTGATTGCATTGGACCTGTCCAGATAATCCAGGATAATCTTTCTATTTTAAGGTCATCTGATTAGTAATCTTACTAGCATCTGCTCAGTCCTTTTAACCTCATGTATTCACAAGTTCTGGGGCTTAGGGTGTGGCCTCATTTTTGAGAGGTGCCATTATCCTGTCTTCTACAGAGAGGAATGAAGCACAATAGTTAAAGGTTTAGATTAGATGTTAGACACTTCTCTCATTCAGGATTGCTGAATGCATGTTTGTTAACTTCGTTTCCTTTTCCCATTCATACACTATATCATATTTAAAGGAGGAAATAAAACAGAAGTACATATTGCAAGAAATGCTACAAACATTGAAGCATAAGGATCAGGCAGAATGCCTTTGCATATGAGAAGTTTTACACATTCAGGTGATGCATTTGTTCATTGTAAATGATATTTTCTACTAAATTCATGGTTTTGTACTGTTCACTTTGGAAATAAACAAAGAAGAGCCTTCCTCTCAAATTTCCAGTGTGCTAGATGAGATTACTTGGGCAAACAAATTACTATAATACAAGAAAACCCTTCCTACGATGTGCTACCATAATGGAAGTACAAAATACTGTGAAGAAGAGAGGATGGAGGGGTTATCTTTCATCTGAGAAACCAGAGATTAATTCATGGCATTTGAGTACTGAAGTGCAGGTAAGACAACAGGCAGAGAAGGGAAGAGGCGCTTATTTAGAGTAAAGGGTGGCTAAATAAAGTTCAGAGCTGGGAGATGATTGTGTATCTTTAAGTACTTGGAATTCTTTCAGACTGAAGTAAAGCGTAGGTAAAAAGGTTTATTTGGATAAAAAATGAAGTGTTATACAGATTGAAAAAAATACCACAGAGGGTCACATTTTTCAGAAACAGGACTTTGGACTTTTTTTCTAGAGAGAATGGGGAGACATCAAATGCATCTGAGCAGAGGAAGGCAAGATCAGTGTCATACATCAAGAAGTGATTTGTGCCCATAACAAGTGAAATAGAGAGGAGTAACAGTTTGGAAGTGAGGAGAGCCACCAGAAAGTGCTGGCAATAGAATAGAGATAATGAATCACGTGCTAACTAAAGTAGAGATGGTATGAATGTAAGTAAAGGGGAAATGAGAGGGGCACTGAGGACATAGAACCTAAAGGAATGGGACAGGGATTAGATGTGAAACGGTGAGAAAAATGTGAGTTATAAGGTTTAGAGCCTTGGCAGGAGGCTCTAGAAGAGCATAGGTACCGTAAATAGAAAGAGCGAAACCAGGTGGAGAAGAAGGTTGGGGTGGAGGGATAGAGATAGTGAGGTTAGCTTGTATCTGTTAAGTCTGAAAACTGGGTAGAAAATTCAAGTGGAAATGCTAACGTAAGAGAAAGTCCCAGCAAGGATGCGACGAGGGTCAAGAAGAAGGAAATCCACAGTTAAAGATGAGACTAAATTGATGGCCAAAGAAGATGGAAGAGATTTCATAGTAGACACAATGGCATGGGAAGATTTAAGAAAAGAATCTTGAATAAGATGTTGGGAAGCCCCTGAAGAGAAGAGCAGACGTTGAGATCTAGTATCTACCTCTATTCGGTATTTATAACTCACCTTGTCATTGGCAGAAGCCGTTGGGGAGGAGTAGAGTCAAGATGTAAGACCGAGTTAAGGAATAATTTTTGTTGCTGTTGGGGAAATATTCTAAGAATAGAATTTAGCTTAACAAAAGGGGGGAAAGCCCATGTAGAATACTAAAAATACCACGGTAAGTTGTTTGATGCCAATATGGGCAAGGTGGGAGATTTTAACTCCTTAAATTTATTTACCTTAAAAATGACATCTTAAATTATCAAGAAGGTTAGGTACATTTTTTGTTTTAGACTAAAAATTCTAGCAGTAGGAATCATATGTATGCAAATATCCAATTTATATCCTATTTTTAAATAACTTAAATTATACATAAGGTTTTTAAATTCCAGCCAGGGTTAATGTGAGAAATGCCTAGCCTTGAATATCAACTGACAAGGCTATAGATTTGCCCAGTGTCACAGCTGAGATGACAGGAAGAATATTTTTCTAATTGCTGCCAGGAGGCCAGAGTCATCCCTTGAGCAGCAGGACTTCAAAGATTCACTGGTACTCCACAGCAGAGAGTTCTTCTGAAATTAGTGAGAGTGAAAGGAATGTGCTGTGAGCCCCCATCCACTGTTTATCTGGGAGGGCTGGGAGGATAGTGAGCTTGACAGTGAAATTCTAACCCTGAAAACTGATGAGATGCCAGCATTTTCCTGCCTTGTGGGGACTGCCGGGGGTATCGCCTCTTACTTCATAGGGGAGTGACTGGTATTTGAGTGCTGATAACTACAATCTTGGTTGTGAGGCTGAGTCAGAGAGGACATTCCAGAAAAGCAAATGGCTGAGAAAAGAGAGCCAGGCCTGCAAATGAGAACAGAGGTTCTGGACAAACCATGGTGCTGCCAGGGTGCTGGTAGGAGGACAGAGGCTACAGGAACATTTTCTGAAGGGAGACCTAGTATGGACATGCTCATATTTTAAATAGGAGTGGCAAAGAGGAGCAAGAAATATGTTTGATCTCTGGCCTAGCATATCACTAATATTTGCCGAGGAATTTTTTGTGTCAGTGATAGACAGCTGGAATAGAGGGCCTAATTTATGGAAAGTAGCTGGAAACAGTTGCTTCTTGAAAATCAGACCTCTGTGCTAAAATCCCAATAGGATAACCAAAAGGAAAAATCATATACTATGCTAAGCTTTCTCAGAAGACTATTTCTATGCTATGTTGACTTTCCACATGCAGTTGTTTCTGTCTTTAGTAACTGAAAACCATAGAACAATCCACAGTAACTAATCCTTAATTAGACCCAAAAAACTGATTTATATTTTCCTTTATGGGTTAGGTTAAACCACCAAATCTACATGGGAGGGAATACCAAGACGGAAGACAGTGTGGGTTGTTGTACTAACAAGACATCAAATATGCTATTTGGAGAATGTTTCTAAATTATAACTTCATTTGTCATCTCCAGAAGAACTTTAAAGGAGAAGTTATAAACCTATTAGGCCAGCAGCAAGAGATACAATAGCACTGTCTACACAAACAACAGTGTCTTAGTCCATTTTCTGTTGCTGTAACAGAATACCATATACTCAGTAATTGTAAATAAAAGGAATTTATTTCTTACCATTCTGGAGGCTATGAAGTTCAACAGGATGGCACAGGCATCTGGTGTGGGCCTTTATGCTGCATTCTCCCACAGCAGAAGAGCAGGAGGGTAAGTGAGTATAAAAGAGAAAGCATGAGGGACTGGGCTTGCTTTTATAACAACCCACTCTCTCAATAACTGACCCATTCCCGAGGTGACTTAATCCATTCATGAGGGCTCCACTCTCAGGACTCAGTCATTTCTTATTAGGCCTCACCACCCAACACTGTAGCATTGGCGAATGTGTCTTCCAATATGTGAATTTTGACAAATACATTCAAACCACAGCAAGTGGCAAGAAGGAGAAGCACAGACTGGTGGTTGAGTAAGACATGGAACATGGATCAAGAGGATTTTATACTGGTCCACTGGGACCACGATGTAGGCTTTGAAAAAGGCCTCAGAAACACAGCAGATTTTAATCTTGTGGTGTCACAAATACCTTAATGATGAAAACTCAGGTTTAACAATGTTACACCCTTCAGGGTTGCATATTTATCATCTTCCTTAGTAATACTAAGTCTTATCCTCTAATGATACCACAGTGACAAAACATAAAAATGAGTTGGGACTCCCCAAATACCACACATTCCCTTCCATCTTCTTTCAAATGTTCCCCAGTGAGCCTGCTACTTTCTTTTCGTTGTTTTTGTTGTTGATTTTTAGTTTTTGGTTTTTGAGATAGAGTTTCACTTTTTTTGCCCAGGCTGTAGTGCAATGGTGCCAACTCAGCTCACTGGAACCTCCGCCTCCCTTGTTCAAGTGATTCTCCTGCCTCAGCCTCCTGAGTAGCTGGGATTACAGATGTCTGCCACTACGCCTAACTAATTTTTTGTATTTTTAGTAGAATCGGGGTTTCACCATGTTGGCCAGGCTGGTCTTGAACTCCTGACCTCAAGTGATCCACTCGCCTCAGCCTCCCAAAGTGTTGGGATTACAGGCGTCGGCCACTGCACCTGGCCTAAATTATTCTCAAGAGGCGATAGCATGCTTTGACTGTGGATTGTGTGGACTGCTGAAATAATGTTAAAATAGCTAATTATAAAAATAATTTCCTATTTTAGAGTAAACATTTACTCTTTGTCAAGTAGTCAAGTATGCTTAAGGACTTTGTGTCCTTATTGTCTAAGGACTTTATGTATTTTATGCTATTTTGTTTTTATGAGGGTCATGAGCTGGGTAGCATCACTATTTTCATTTTGCATGTGTGGATACTAGGACTTTAGAGAAATCCTAGTGGAGTAAATGGCAGAGCTGGCCTTTGAACCAGGACCTGTTCAACTCCAGAGTCTGCCTCTTAGACCCTAGGCTGGCTGCTTCAGAACAAAGTACCCAGGAGATATTAAGCAATATGTATCAATAATTAAATGTATGTGCTTTTTGGCCAAGATGAGTTTGGAAACTTACCAATGGGGAGAGTATCTTATTTAGAGAAATTGTCAGATTTTTTCTTCTTTTTGCAATTGGAAAGTGAGCAATAAGTAAACATTTCTTTTTGGCCCACATTTAGATTCTTTGTTTATAGTTCCAAGAAGTATAATTTCTTTTTTCTCTGAGCCAGAAAGAGGAATAGTGGTTGGCAGATTGACAGGTGACCAGTGGATTAATCAATGGGATGTAGTGGCTGCTACACTTTAAGGTGACCCCTGCATAACTGTGCCAACGGCAGAGAATCCTTTGGCAAGCTTCCTGCTCTATGTGGGATAGAGACAATGGCTCTGTCTCCTTCCGCAGCTGGGTCCCTGACTTTGCTTGGGAAGCATAGGTAGAACTGGAGCCTGCAGAACCAGAGTTCCATATTCTCTTTTATTCTAGTTTCCGTGGGAGGGTCCTACTTCGTGTGAAGTAAATGTATTCCTGAAGATTTGAACATAATCACATTTAAGCGAGTCATATTTGAAATGTAGTATGATGATGCACTGTGTCCATTTTTTCTTAACAGTTTAAATAATAAAATTGAAAGGTTATTTAAATTAATTCAGGACATAGAGTCAAGGAATGCTACGATAATTGCTTTCATGTGACCCTTTCATAAGGTGAGTAACTTCTAATTTTTTAAAAGCTCACTTTTTACTTAGATTTCTTAAAACAGGATGTATATGTATTATACTTCCAGACAACATATTGACTAATACACACATCACGCAATAACTGTAAAGTTTATTCTCCTTCATTTTCAGTTTTCTCATCTGTAAAGAAGTATGTCTTAAGATTGTTTAGGTAATTCTATATGCTACAAGGAAGTCAGTATCTGGCCTATGGTAGGGGTCTGATAAGTGATAGTTCTTGTTAACAGCAGTCAGTTTGAAATCCAGAAAGCCCTGCCTGAGAGGACAGAGCTCTTGGGTTTTGTCTCAATTTTAGCACCTGCTCTCTCTCTAACTGCTGTTAGTTCATCTCTAAAGTAGAAGTGATTATTTATTTGGCTAAAATTTAAAGCACTGGACCAAAAGGCCTTTGGAGGTTTGTTCTAGGTCTAGAATCTATTTTAAAAAGATTTAATTCAATTATATAGTTTAATTTAGAAACTGGTAGAAACTAGTTGCTTGGTTAAATCTAGTGCGTGTCTTATAATTGGTTTATGTTCTCTAGCAGTTATCACCACCATTACAGAGAAATGGGATGGGCTAATTTCATGCATTCTCACTCACATGCATAACCCTGTTCTGTTTTTTCTCAGTGACATTTTTCCTAAGACCTTCATTCCTTTCAAATTCATCATATTTCTTTCTGTTTCTTACCTTTCTGTGATTTTTTTTTCACCAAGAGGACTGACTTAAAAAATGAGTTCAGCACCTCAGCAAATTTCAGAATTGTGATTAATTCTATGCCCTTTCTCATTTATTAGAAACTCTTATTTCTCTCTCATCATCTTCTCCCTTCTGATAGATTTGCCCTTCTAATACTCTTTAACCCTTTGGGCTTACCCTATCTCCCTTGGCTCTTTTGCTTTTCTTATCTCTATCCTGTTGGCCTTAACTGATGTAATTTGTTTTCCTTGCGGTTCCTCCTCCTCTGTAAAGACGTGAACACTCACTGTGAATATTTCTCACTTTTTGCATTAGTCTTTGTCAGCTGAATCCCAATCTAACACACTTTTCATGAAAGTTTATAGCAAGTCCAGGCTTTTCTCATACTTCTAAATTTTCAGTCCTCTTGCAAAGTCGTATGATACTTGCCAAATTGATCTCCTGCAAATTAGTTTTAGATACTGTTTCTCGTTTTTTGATACGGACTCACTGTGGATGAGGCTGAACAGTTGATCTCAGCTTTAAGCAAATATTCTCCCTAGTGGATCGACTTGTACCTCATTTAGTTTGCTAGATTTGGGGTCTATGGTACATATAGTTCCTGGTCCACCTTGAAGTCTAATTTGGGGCAGGTCACTATGTCTTATGGCCCTCAGTAAAACAGAAAACTAGATATATCATTATTGTCCAGATCTATACACTTAAATTTTTTTGAAAACAATAATGAGGTTCTAAGAGCAATTCTGAATTATCTCATAAGATTGCATCCATAATCTCAAGTTTCCTTGCTTTGGGTTAAAAATGATTTCAATTCATTGTGGTATGGGGAACTTGGATCAGAAGCTCAGGCTACATATATTTATTTATATTTATGAACAACATTGGGAAATATAGCTTGTTTTATTTAATATATTTAGTTCAGTTGAATTTTTTTCCAAACCCATAGTGCATGGCTGAGATGAGGGGGAGGAGATAAATGGAATCTTGGCTGGAGGAGCATTTGGGAACTGCTGGACTAGATGGTCCCAGAGGTCTCTGCTGGTTCTTTGGTTTCATAAGTACATGGCTCATTTGGGGCAGGCTGGAATTTATCTGCAGCGGAAGCTGTCAGCTCTCACGATCTTGACTCCGTAGTTGACTGGTGGGATGGAAGGCAGGAGGTTTTGCCCTAAGAAAGGGTCAATTGTCATCCCTTCCTTTCACAACAGGCTTGACCTCACGTGGGCTAGTACAATCTTTGGGAATTTATTTAGTACTTTGGAGTTAAATATGAAGCAAATGTTGCTTTAAGTACATTTTGACCTTGCCTTTTTTTTTTTTTTTTTTTTTTTTTCAGTTTTCAAGTTACCAGAAAAACAACTCAGGGAGAACGTTTTCTCTCCATAGGTTCTGTTGATTGGGGTGACAAGAATTTGATAAGTTACAAGGTAACCACAGAGTCTGACGTGAGTTACAAGCTTGGAATTCAGTGTCATGTGGTTTCTCAGGAAATCTCAAAATTGTTGGGAGAAAAACCTTTGACTCATTTTTGAGAACGAGGTGTCACAGGTCTTACAGAATGGTCTATATGAATCTTCTAGTATTGAAGTCAGAAAAGACACAACAAAGGTGATCTTATTTTCTGTTTTTTAATTGTGAGGAACTGGAATAAATGATCAGATAACAATGAACTGGGCACCTACTCATAACATAGATTTGCAACATAAAGCAATATTATAAAGGATAATTATGTAGTATAAAAGGTCATATAACATGAAGAATGAAGTTCATACAACATGAAATTAATATAATCAAGTTAGTACAGCATAAAGTCATATACCATGAAGTTAATACAACATAAAAATGATAGAATGTTCTATTACATAATTTCCAACCATATCCCTGAAAATTAAAAGCATTGTTATAGTAAATAGGAACAAAAATTGAAGGCAAAAAGGAAGATATTCTTTTAAATAGTTATTGTCATAGCTCAGAGGTTAACAGTAAAGAAGGCTGTGGGGAGACAGTGCCTGGATACAACTCTCAGCTTCGTGACTTACTAGTTGTGTGACTTTGGACAAGTTGCCTATCATCCTGTGCCTGTTTTTTCATATGGCAAAATGAGAAATATTTTAGCAATAATAGCTACTTCATAGAATTGTTTGATTAAATGACAAATACATTTAAATGACTTATAACAGTACCTGGCACAGTTAGATGTGAGATATGTGAAATATATATGAAAATATATGAAAAAATGTGACTATGTCCATCTCTGAATAACCAGATAAATTAGAGATCTACTCATCTACTGATAAAATAAAAGGTTCTTAGGAAATAATTGAAGAACAATGACCTGTGCTTCTGTGAACAATGCTAGCCTCCCTTACACAATCGTAGAGTGATTAAAAATGTTGAACAGTCAATATTTTGTTACTGTGACTCCTACATTTGACTTAGTATATAAACAGCTTTTAATAGTGAACCAAGTTTATTTGGAATCATTCAGTTCTTTCCTGCAACAAATGACACATGGAATACCAACATATGGCAGACATATATGAAATGCTAATAATCAAAGTAAAACTGAAATCTGACATCGCTGAGCCAAAAATAAATAGGTTAAGGAAATATAGAGACATCAGTGTTTTCATGTCCAAACACAACTTCCCTGTCATGATTTTGTAGGCTGCAAATATGCTTATTTTAATTAAAGGGATACCTTACATTATTATAATTATCTTACTAGTTATTCATGCAAATAAAGTTACTGGTCATTATGGTTTGGTGCCTGGAATTATGATTTGCCTTGCATGTTCCTATTGCTGTTTTGGACCTACAAAAACACTATGCTTTAAATCATGGTAATCTTCTCCATTTAAGATTTATAGCTAATAAACAAGTAACATTCATTCATTCATTCATTTAGTCAGTATTTGAGTACCCACTGTATGCCAGGCATATGGGAATATGGTAATATGTCTATGATTAAGATAAACATAGACATTCCTTGCCCGTTTGGATCTTACAGTTAAAGGGGAGGTCAGACTTATCAGTATTTTATAAGCAATTGGATAATTGTAATGTAGATATGTGCTCTGATGGAAAAGTGCAGGTATTATGAGGTTTATACTCACACAGGTTGGGAAAGTTTTACTGAAGAAGTGACATTCATTTGAGCGCTGAAGGAGAATGAGTAGTTTGTGGGAAGAAGGGCACAGAGCAAGGATGGGGAGGAGGAGAGAAAAGTATTTCAAGATAGAGAACAGCACTGTGAAGGTACTGAAGTGAGAAATTACAACAAGAAGGCCATGTGGTGGCATATGGTGAGTTGTGAAGAGAATGACTCAAGGTGAGGCCTTGAGGACCATATTAAGAATTTTAGATAATTCCTAGAAGCAATGGAAGCTATAATGTGTTCTAGTTGGAGTTGGCCTAATGGTTCATAGAAGTTGTGTTGGTTGTTGAAGGGATTAGAGACTATGGCAAGATATGAAGTAGGAAGAGAAGGGAAGAGGTTATTTCTACAGACAAAGAACAAGATTCAGAGATTGACTGGATGTGGACAGAGAGGAAAAAGGGGGCTCCAAGGTGACCTAGCCTTCTTCACAAGAGTCTGAGTGGCTGTGTTATTATTTATTAGAATGGAGAATGTTGGTACAAAAAATTTATAGGGATGATCAAAGGTTCCATATAAACATGCCAGTGAAACACTCAAGTGGAACTATAGAGTGGGCAGCTGAATATGGATCTAGATGTGCATATAGGTTGATGAATGGTCAGATAGGAGATCTAAAATGTGCACTGAGATTGTTACCTATAAAGTACTAAAGGCCCTGACCAGAGAATGATGGTTTGAGAAAACTGACAAAGTTCGATAATTGAAATTAATTATGACTTTATTATTTGCAAAAAGATTCAGGATGGGACGTAACTTTTAAATAATAAGAAAGGAAAACTATCCTTTCAATAGCCGCCCATTTTCAAAGTCTGGTGCCCATGCTCACGTTTCTCATCTCTTTTTAAATTAGATTGTCATTCCAACCAATTGTTTCGCAGGTAATTCTAAATCTCAAGGGTGTAGGCCTAGAATGAGTTAGACTGTACTTTAACATTGTATTCTCTGTTTCATAACTCTTTAATTGTTGCCTTGCTGCTTTTTATGTGAAGGTTATATCTCCCAGATTTGAGGGCCAAGTTATTGACTTCCATTTATTTGCTGGGGTTTCAAACTCAAATACAGGGCCAGATATGTATCTAAATATCTGTAAGAAAGCATACCTAAGGAAGACATGGGAACTGTAATGCTAGCACTTGCTTGCTCATTTAAAGGGTAAGGCACACACACACAAAATTACCTATTTTTGCTTTTGTTGCCTGTACTTTTGAGGTCTTATCCAAAAATCATTTCCCAGAGCAAAGTCAAGAAGCACTTTCCCTGTTTCTTTTTATAGTAGTTTCATACTTTGGGGTCTTGCATTTAATTCTTTAATCTATTTAGAATTAAATTTTGTATATGATGAGGGAGAAGGGTCTATTTTCATTCTTTGTGGCATGTGGATATCCAATTTTCACAATACCATTTATTGAAGATACTTTCCTTTCCTCAATTTGTGTTTTTTGATACCTTTGTCAAAAATCAGTTGGCTGCAGATGTGTGGATTTAGCTCTAGACTCTCTATTCTATTTCACTGGTCTATGTGTCTGTTTTTATCCCAGTACCATACTGCTTTAGTTACTATAATTTTGTAGTATATTTTGAAGTCAGATAGTTTGATGCATCCAGATTTGTTTTTGCTCAAGATGGCTTTGGTTTTGGGGGGTATTTTGTGGTTTCATATGAATTTTAGGATTGTTTTTTCTATTTCTGTGAAGAATGTCATTGGCATTTTGGTGGGGATTACATTAAATGTATGATCATGTTAGGTAGTATGGTTATTTTAACAATATTCATTATTTCTATCAATGAGCACAGGATATCTTTTCATTTGTGTCTTCTTCAATTTCTTTTATCAATGTTTTATAGTTGTCAGTAGATAGATTTTTCACTTCCTTGCACAGCAAAGGAAATAATCAATTTAGTGAACAGACAATCTACAGGATGCAAAAAATTATTTGCAAACCATACATCTGACATAGGGTTAATATTCAGAATGTATAAAGAACTCAAACAACTCAATAGCTTTAAAAAATCTGATCTTAAAATGGATGACAGACTTGAATAGACATTTCTCAAAAGAAGACATATAAATGATCAACAGGTTTATAAAACCTGTTCAATATCACTAATCATCAGGGAAATCAAAATCAAAACCATAATAAGAAATAACCTCATTCCAGTTAGAATGGCCATTATGAAAAATACAAAAGATAACAAGTGTTGACAAGGATGTGAAGAAAGGGAAACACTCACTGCTGGTGGGAATGTAAATTAGTCATTATGAAAAACAGTATAGAGGTTCTTCAACTATTAAAAACAGAACTACTGTATAATCCAGCAATCCGACTCCTGGTCATATATACAAAAGAAATGAAATCAATATTTCAAAGAGATACCTATACTCGCGTGTTTATTGCAGCACTCTTCACAACAGCCAAGATATGGAATCAACCTAAGTGTTCATCAGTGGATGAATGGATAAAGAAAATGTGGCATATACACATAATGGAATACTATTCATCCTTAAAAGAGCATGAAATCCTGTCATTTGCAACAACATGGATGAACATGGAAGACATTAAGTGAAATAAGCTAAACATAGAAAAATGCTGCATGGTCTTACTTATATGTGAACTCTAAAAAAGTTTATCTTAATGGAAGTAGAGAGTAGACATGGCCATAAAAATGGCAACAATAGACACTTGGAATCACTAGAGGTGGGAGGAGGAAGGGGGGTCAAGGGTTGAAAAATTACCTATTGGGTAGTATGCTCAGTATCTGGGTGATAGGATTATTCATACCCCAAACTTCAGCATCATGCAATATGTCCAGATACCAAACCTGCCTATGTATCCCCTGAATTAAAAAAAAAAAAAAAAAAGTTGAACAAAAAAAGAAAAGAAAAGAATTGGAGAGTAGAACAGTGATTATCAGAAGCTGGAGAAGGTAGTAATGGGGGAGGGGATGGGGACAGGTTGGTCAACAGGTAAAAGTTACAGTTAGGATAGAGGAATAAGTTCTGATGTTCTATTGCACAGTAAGATAACCATAGTTAACAAAAATGCATATTTCAAAATAGCTAGAAGAGAGGATTTTGAATGCTTCAACCACAAAGAAATAATAAATATTTCAGGTGACAGACCTGCTAATTACTTTGATTTGATGGTAACACAGTGTACACATTTATTAAAACATCACATTGTACTCCATAATGTATATAATTATTATGTGTCAACTAAAAATAAAATTAAACTAAAAAAAAAAAAGACAAGGACAACATGCTCCCACTTATTTGTGGAATATAAAATACTTGAACATATAAACAGTGGAATGGCAGTTACCATGAGTTGGGAAAAGCATATGGATGGGGAAGAGATGTTGATGAAAGGCTTCAAAATTTCAGTTAGACAGGAAGAGTAAGCTTTAGTGACCTGTTGCACCAAATGGCGGCTATAATACATAATAATGCATTGTACATTTTAAAATTATTAAAACAGTGGATTTTAAATATATTCACTGCAAAAAAATGACAAGTATGTGAGGTGATACATTTGATAAAACTTGATTTAGTTATTCCACAATGTACACATGTATCAAATTATCACATTATACTCCATAAATATGTAATATATACAATTACTATTTGTTAATTAAATAATGAGAGTAAAAGGGTCAGGGACTCTCAGTGTTGGCTGCTTGCTGATATCATGCTGAAATGTGGAGCTCCTCAACGTTGCCAGGTCTCTCAACTATTAAAGAGAAGTCAAATATCTGTATTTTCAGGTAAATTATCTGATTTTTAAAATTTTGCAACTAAATATTTTTTTAAACCCTCACAACCCCCTTAGAAAAGTCTGCTGGAGTGATTTGACTCACTCTGTTTCAGAATTTTCTTACGGCATTTCATTCATTGTTCTAAATAGGTGACTCAGAAGTGTTTGCTAATTAATGATCCTAGAATCACCCCACACTCTGCCAGTGTATAACATATTCAGTGCTTGGTCTCTTAAAATGTTTGGGGTTTTGATAACCGTGTAAAACAAACCTGCCACATTCCCTCATAATCAGGAACTTGCCTCTGTTGAAAACACCTTGGTGATGCTGAAACCTAAATGTCCTAAGCTCCATTTCTCTTGGGACTATCAAACTGAGTGTAGCCTGACTGCTGCAGCTCAGCCGCACTCAGCTGCAATCTCAGCAATGCCCTTCTCTGCTGGGAGTCACTGGGTGGCCTGGAAGTAGGAGAGACTTTAACAGCTCCTGGGATGCAGATCATTGAGGCAGTTTCTTCTGAAAGTCCATAAAGCAAATCGTGTGGGCCTTTTTTCTTCTTTTTCAACATGTTTTCACATGAGAAAAAAAAAAAAAAATGCTATGGCCCAGTTCTCCCTTAGGCTGATTTGGAAAAATTGCTCTTCACCCTTACCCTCTTCTATCTTCTCTCCCCCTCACGTGTTCTGGTTCTGGTTCTCTTCACGTTAGGAAGTAGCGATAAAACTGTGTATCTTACAACCCACCAGCACTTGACTGGCACTCTAGAGGGTCACAGAGTAAATAGGTGTCTGATTAAATGTGTGTCTGAAGACCTTGGCAACCTTTGAAAGCTTGTGTCAGAGGGATGGGCTTGTGCTTCTAGGGAAGCTTGTTGTAACAGGCGGTGTACTTTCTCCTTTCATCAGCTTCTGTAATGGCTTGATAGCATTTTTAGAAGTTCATTTAGGGGATGATATGAATGAAGTTTTGAACAAAATCAAGGCTACTTTTCCTCCCTTTCTGAGTGCAATGTCTTTAGAACTTGCTAATTAGAGATCAGGCAACAAAGAGATGCCTGAGTCATTCTCCCCAAAGATAGTAAAACTAAACTCTTAAGAAAAGTATGTTTTTGGAAATGCTCACAACTTAGTCACTCTTAAAATACAATTGACATAACCACTTTTCCTTTTGGGCCTCTCCTGAAACAGCAGTTAAATACATGAGTCAAGCCGAATGCTCATTTTCCCGTTTGTTGGGCATGATGGGGTAATTGCTCAGACTCTCATTAACGCTTCCCATTTTGGTGCTGATTCCAAAGGTCTCAAGGTGGATCCAGAAGTTCTTTGGACAAGCAAAATTTTGCCAGCAATGATGATTTTTTTTTTTTTTTTTTTTTTTTTGAGACGGAGTCTCGCTCTGTCACCCAGGCTGGAGTGCAGTGGCCGGATCTCAGCTCACTGCAAGCTCCTCCTCTCGGGTTCACGCCATTCTCCTGCCTCAGCCTCCCGAGTAGCTGGGACTACAGGCACCCGCCACTTCGCCCGGCTAGTTTTTTGTATTTTTTAGTAGAGACGGGGTTTCACCGTATTAGCCAGGATGGTCTCGATCTCCTGACCTCATGATCCACCCATCTCGGCCTCCCAAAGTGCTGGGATTACAGGCTTGAGCCACCGCGCCCGGCCTGATTTATTTTTAGAAAGAGAAGCAATGAGTTTCCTACTGAACAGAAAACGCAGCATGAAATCAAAAGACCTGGGTTGGAAATCTGGCTTTGCTCTTTATTACAATAGCTGTGTGCCTTTGGGCTCTTTAACCTTTATGAGTCTGTTTTCTTAATAATATAATTAGGATAATAATTTCTAACTGATAGGGTTGTTGTGAGAATTAAATGAGATAATTGAGAAGGTATCTAGGGCTTGGGAAAAAGCAGATGCTCAATAAATGCACATTCATTCATTCTTTCATTAATATGCCAAACAAGCAATATTTCTCAACAAAAATTTGCACCATTTGATCTTAATGAGTAACATAAATTACAAAAAGGACAAAGTTGATTATTCATAGTATTTTAATTCCTTTGTGTTTTATTAGATTTTCCATTAGCATTTTAAGAGATGTCCTTCCTTTAGGACTCATTAAGAGATGTCTTCCCTTTCTTACTGCCTCATGCTGCTGCCTACCATTTGCTCTAGGTTATTTTGTTTATTAATCTTAAAATTACCTATAAATATTACATTCATTTTTTATATTCTTTGTAGATATATTCTCTTGAAAGATATATGTTTATTTTCAGGGAAGTCATTGAGTCAGTATGCCTTTTGGAAGGTTGTCCCACTCTTCCAACCCAACCTATCTTAAGAATAAGTTGTACCATCAGTCATGGACCTGGCCATACTCACAGAGGTTGGTGTATTCTCTTTGAAAGATTTTCAGGAATGCTGGTGCCACACTTTTCTTCATGGGCAGATTCCAATGTTTCATTTTCCTGACAGGTAAATGTTTCTTTTGTATATTAGATGGTTGTCCTAAGTCTATCCAGGTTGCTGAGGGTTCAATTTAACCTCTTTAGTGGTTTCAATCACATGTAGTTGAAGTTTAAAGAGGATTCTTAGACTACCCTTTCTACTAACACTTTCTGTCTCAGTCTAATTATTTACTACTTTGTGTTTTGTGCTCTGATGAATTCAAAGTCACCCATTTGTGCCCTTGTTTCCTTTTCGAATCCTATGCCCTCATCTAAGTAAAGCCATAGAGTAGTGTGTCCTTTACTACGATTTCAGTTGGTGACAGTACAGAGAATACTTTACTGCTTCTTGTCATCACTCTTCAGGAGTCATTTTGCTGGTGTTGAGCTCAGAAATCAGATTTCAAGGTGACAATATTGTATAGGACTGTGAGCTTTAAAGTTGTTTGTAGACTTTGGCAGATTTTTAAATTTTGTTGTGTTTTTTAGTCTTCAAAAATCTCCTCTATATCAACATCTTTTTCTTTGGTTTTGTTACTTTTTAGAGTCTTTGGAGCCATTAACCCATGGGATCCCCATTTTATGTACCCATTTAGCTATGAAAAAAGATATGAAAAATGAATGCAGAACAGGGACTATTTTTTAATTTAGAATTTTTTTTCCCCAAAAGTAAGGGAAAAGAAGAAATACCCCTTTTGCCTTTATTCGATGATGTATCTCCATTCAGGGATTCTTTGATATATGGACATGTTACGATCATGTCACATGAGCCAAAACGCTATTTATGATGAACGAGAAGGAAGAGTTGGACTACAAATTTTCACCTCTGTCCTTCTGCTCCTCCAGCAAAATCCATCTTGATTTCTCCATTGGTCAGATATTTTTTTTTCCTTTGTCTTTACTTTCAGAACATGGAAAAATTAATATGGTTTTTAAAAAGCCACTGTGCTCCCAGAAACTAAGCTTTCGGTAACCACAGAAGTACATGAGTATTTATTGAGAGCAAATTATACACAAGGTATTATACTATGCAGATACAGAGATGATGAGGTCATCTCTTTAAGCAGTTATAGTCTTTTTGGGGAGATGGAAAACATGCAATATGTAAAACTCCCCTCAAATGTGGTGGGTAACACGTACCATTTGAAATGTATGTAGGTTTCTAGGTGGCGGGGGGAGGGGGGATACTGTCTCTGGCTGAAGAGGTTATTATAGACTTCTGGAGGGAAAGAGATCTGATAATGCGTAAGAGCTTGGTAGGCAGAGATAACTAAACAGCCCAGGCAAAAAGCAGAATTTTCTGGCCGGGCGCGGTGGCTCAAGCCTGTAATCCCAGCACTTTGGGAGGCCAAGACGGGCGGATCACGAAGTCAGGAGATCGAGACCATTCTGGCTAACCTGGTGAAACCCCATCTCTACTAAAAAATACCAAAAACCAAAACAAAACAAAACAAAAAAACTAGCTGGGCGAGGTGGCGGGAGCCTGTAGTCCCAGCTACCAGAGAGGCTGAGGCAGGAGAATGGCGTAAACTCGGGAGGCGGAGCTTGCAGTGAGCTGAGATCCGGCCACTGCACTCCAACCTGGGCGACAGAGCGAGACTCCACCTCAAAACAAAACAAACAAACAAACAAACAAAAAACGAATTTTCTGCATAGAAATGAATGACTGAATGAATAATTTTTGTGTTTTTTATATTTAGATGAATTTAATGTAAATTCAAGGGGAGGATTTAATGTTCCTATTATAATTAAATTTAAATTTTAAAATTTCAGTGGCATCTATGGCAACCATGATGAAAAGAGTGCACATTACAAAATGCACAAATACAAACAAATGTAACATGATGGAATCCAGATGATCAATTCAAGGCTCAACTGTTTGTGGTCTTTGGATGAGAAGAGAGTTTCAAAATGAATGCAAAAAAAAAAAAAAAAAAAACTTCCTGAAATTCAGCCAAGTCTCCCTGAAAATGCTTGCTATCTCCAGGTTGCTGTAGGGTTGAAGGAATATTTGATTGAGGACATTTTATCACAAAATAATTTAGCTCATATTCATGACCCATACTGGTTAAAAGTTCATGAACCCTGAGGGAGATATATCTTGTGAGAGAAGATCTGTGTCATTCCTGACAATTTTCTTTTGCAATGAGAGTGCGCCTCTTCCAAAGTGTTCAACACTAATCTCACGGGAACAATACTGCTGCCATATGCACAAAGATCAATTATCGTTGCAAGGGGTATGTTCCATTAGGATTATCACTGCCGTTTTTTTGGAGGCTGCTTATGTGCCAGGCACTGTGCTGAGTAAATACTTTACATGAACAATCATGTTTGCTCTTTGTAGTGATGCTATGAACCTACTTCCATTCCCATTTTACAGATTAAGAAATGAAGGATGAGAAAGATTAGGGCAGTTTCCCAGAGTCTTGACAGATTTAAACTTAGATTTAAACACATAAAGCCTGTGTTCTTTTCATTTGGGATTGTGACAGTTCTAAATAGTATATTATTTGAGAGAGTTATTCACACTTGATCATGGGAAGTCTTAACTGTTAAGCAAACAAACATATACAAAGCACAACAACTTAATTTTCCTTATTTTTTTTTCCTGAAATTCTTTCATCAAGGAATCTCTTTTCTTGGGTAAGGTATGGAAAGGTATTGACTCTATTAACAAAAACACACTTGAGAAATGCTGTCATAAGGCAAGACCTGAAATAATGGATTAGGTGAGGAGCTAGTGTACCTTCTCTGCTGGTATTTAAGGAATACCGGGAGAAAACATCCACATCTACCCCAAAAGCTTTGCCAAATTCTTCAGGAAGTTTGTCAGGTAAGCTAGGTTTTTATGTACAAATATCTTAATTTAAGGAAGTTTATTTTCTAATCTCTTTCTATTAACTGTGGAAGAATTCTAAAATGGAGAAGGAAGAGGAAGAAGAGAAGGAGGAGGAGTAAGAATAAATGAAATCATTTGTAGTGTAATCTGATTAATTTTTAAATTATTTGGTTTTATAAGTAAATATTTCCCTTTCAATTCTTTTTCCTCTTATAATGTCTCAGTCATTAAGAAGGAAATGTGAAATAAAATATTAACTTTCCCCTGACTTTTCTCAACATAACTCTTATCTCCATAACAGTGAAGCACAGTATCTTTCTTACATCATCATCAGTTATCTCATAAATTATTAAGTGATCTTGGAAAAATTTATTAAATTTAAGCATTAGATATTAAATGTAATTCATCAGAATCATGAATCTTAGTTTCTGGCTCAATACATTGACCATAGGACATAGGAGACAAAGACAATGCTAAATTCCACAGCTTTTATTTGATATTAAGACTTATAGTATCTATAATTATAGTTTTTCTCTTTTATTTTCCCTTCAGAATATGAATAGCCATCTATAGCTGTTGATATAAATGCTTGTGTTTCCTGCCATTTTAAAGTCTTTGTGCCATGAATGTAGGCAAATATCATTTCTAAAATATTGGCTTTAGATGTAACACATTTGGGAGTAAAAGTAAACACTGCATGTGCCACTCTCCATTTCTCAAGAAGACATCGTTCAGTGTGGAAGAGTAACTGATGCCCAGCAAATGTCCTGGATTCGTTTTAGCATTTGACTTTGCCATTATGGAAGTCACCTTTCCACATAAAGACATTGGTAACATGGCATTCAAATACTTCCAATTTTAACAAAAGTACCACCTTTTCTAAGTCTATTAAGAGAGCACTTGAACATCCAAAGGTTGGTGGCATTCCATTTTAAATATATTTTTCTTAAAAATTAAAAATCCAGAGTGACAAGATATGATTTCATATCAATAATAAATTGTTTCACGCTTACATATATGCTTAACAGTTATCTTAACTCTTTGGCCAAGACCTGGGAACTGTGGGTCATGAGCAAAGTGTGTGTTGGGTGAGCAAACTAAAACCACCAAAAGGTATTTCTATGGACTTGAAAACATTTTTGAGGGAACATTCAGAAATACACCTCATTTAAACCAGATCTTTTTGATTTTTGGTTTCCTTTTTTCCAAGTCATGGGATAAATTCTTTTTTTTTTTTTTTTTTTTTTTTTTTTTTTTTGAGACGGAGTCTCGCTCTGCCGCCCAGGCTGGAGTGCAGTGGCCGGATCTCAGCTCACTGCAAGCTCCGCCTCCCGGGTTCACGCCATTCTCCTGCCTCAGCCTCCCGAGTAGCTGGGACTACAGGCGCCCGCCACCTCGCCCGGCTAGTTTTTTGTATTTTTAAAGTAGAAACGGGGTTTCACGGTGTCAGCCAGGATGGTCTCGATCTCCTGACCTCGTGATCCGCCCGTCTCGGCCTCCCAAAGTGCTGGGATTACAGGCTTGAGCCACCGCGCCCGGCCGGGATAAATTCTTTGATGGAACATACCAGGTTTGCACAGGCTAATGAAAAAGCCACATATACTTAAAAAAATTTGAGGCAAAACTCCTGGTTATGTTGTTCAAAGAAGACAAGAGCCTTGCAATTAGGTTCATTAATGTAGGTTAGGGTCTGGTTTCCTTTACTTCATGGCAACTAGAGGAAGATCGATCTCTATCCTTGCCTAGTAAAAATATCAGTTCATAATGAAAACATAACCCTTTGATGTATTTCTTTGTAGCATTTGCTTTCAGAAACTTTTGATGCTTTGCCCTATCTTCTTCTATTAGTGCTTTTATCTAACCCCAAAAAGTCACCCACCAAAGCAGATGCTCTGAAGTCCCACCAGGTTCCCATCAGTCCAGTAGAGAGGGCTGACATGACATATTAGTCTTAAATCTAAAACATATGCTTGGAAAATGCCTAGTTTCCTGGCAATAATTAAGAATGCTACTTGGCAGATTGGCAGCCACATAAAACAATCGTTAGTAAGCCTTATATTTATTATGTTCCCATTTTATGTAAATGAAACCCATATTACAAATATGGGTAGGAAACTAGACCCAAAATGATGCACAGGTAGAATCAATTAAGATGAAGATGAAAAGAACATGGATAGTTTTTTTAAATTCATTTTTCTTATCCCAAAAGATCTCATCCTCCCACCAAAAAGAGCTACATCAAAACATTTTAAAATTTCTTTTGATTAACTTTTCAAATCATCTTGAATAAAACTTTCTTATAAGTCCTCATTTGGCAGTATGGCTCACTGAAGAATTCTGGTTTACAGTTAATTAAGATAAAATCCTGTAGTAACGGGAGACTTTTCCTTTATAAATGTTACTGTTGCAAAAAAAAAAAAAAAATCCAGATACTTAAGTATCCGCTTCAAATATTTTGTGCATATATTACATATGTATATACACACATATATATTATATATATGTACAAACACACACATTTAGGAGTGATATGCACTAAAATTATGAAAGTATAGCTACATTCCTTTTCTTTCTTTTTTTTTTTTTTTTTTATTTTGAGACAGAGTTTCACTCTTGTCGCCAGGTTGTAATGCAGTGGCGCAATATCGGCTCACTGCAACCTCCTCCTCCAGGGTTCAAGTGATTCTCCTGCATCAGCCTCCCAAGTAGCTGGGATTACAGGTGCCTGGCACCATGCCCAGCTAATTTTTTGTATTTTTAGTAGAGACGAGGTTTCACCACCTTGGGCGGGTTGGTCTCGAACTCCTGACCTCAGTTGATCCACCCGCCTCGGCTTCCCAAAGTGCTGGGATTACAGCCGTAAGCCACCGCGCCTGGCCGACATTTCATATTAAAATACTGATATAATTCTGAACTAAATGGAAAATACCCACTGCACCAAGTCTCTCATGTGTAATTCTATCTCTTTCCTTGGGACCCCTTGGACCTCCCTATAGTACAGCAACTAAATGGTTAAGGGCCTGGGATCCTTCTCCATTGTCCTTTCTGTACAGTGGGTGCCTGTGTTGTAATACTTCTTATATATTTTGAAAATCACTTCTGTACATATGTTTTGGGTTCCTGTACATGACATGTTCAAGTCAGGAAGCCCTATAATCCAAACAGCAATACTTCATGGTGTTGAAGCTACATGGTCAAGAAGGCTATAAAACTAACCAACCAGCAGCAAGTAGGCAAAAACTAAACCTACGTAATTTTGGTTATTAATAAATGTGCCTGGACATTTTCCTAAAGAAATAAAGTAAAGGTACTGTAAACTGTATCAAAGAAATTCAGGTAGATTCTACTTCCAAAACTGTTGGAAAAAGTGATTTTCAGCATGAAGTGCATGTGGAACAAAAAATATAGCAGGCACACTTTGCCATGGTGCATCTCCCATCTATAAAAATGAAAAAAACAAGTTTTCATTCTACATTTGCCAAGTTCTATGTGAAATAAACCAGGCCATCTAAGCAATAACATTTACTTTGTTTTCTAGACTGCTGACTCTAGGCAAAAAATTTCTCTTTGTTACAAAGTTCAAATTCCAAATAAAGTCCAGGGATGGGGAATTCAGGAGTCTCCAGAGGAAATGTTTTAAAATTGGAATCATCTTAGAAATATGTTAGACACAAAATGTGACAGTAATTGTTTTCTTTTTATCTTTAACTTTTGTGTTTTTATTTTCTGATTTATCAATAATTTCATTGTAAATTTTAGAGCACTTTTTGCAATTTAAATCATAGTTTATACATTCTTAAACAAGAATACTAATGATATTCGTTTACTCTTTCATTCTACATATATTTATTGATTCTGCTTTGGAGTTTTACTTGGCTTGTTAAAATATTTGTCTACCAACTTTAGACATAAGTGCACTTAAGAAGGAATCAATAATTACATTGAACCACCATATATTGTGCCCAGTCTTTTGTCACATAGTCAGTAGTCAGTAATTCAATTGAATTAAGTGGTTTGTCATTTATCAGTGATTTTTAAACAAGAGTTAGTGAGTTCTAATCATGATTTAGAGGCCCTAAAGAACTTTACGGACAATTATAATGAGTAAAGCAAATGAGGATAGTGGTATAATTTTGTGGTTAAGCACAGAAGCTCTGAAGGTAAAACAAACAAACAACAATAAACAAATAAAAAATCCTTAGATTTAATCATGACTGACAGAATGACTAACTTACTAACCTATGACCATGTACCAATTATTTTAACCTCTCTCTGTCTCAGTTTCCTTAGCTATGAACTGGGGTATAGATTAAATAGACTTATGTATGTGTGTGACATATAAATAAATGAACATTATTAGTAGTAATAGTAATTATTATTATAAACATAAAGACAGATCTTCTGAGAGTTATCAAAGTAAATTTTTTATTAGATCAGATAAAAACTTAGTTTAACAACCAGAATATAACCTCAACTCTAGGATATTTTTCACCAATTTGGAAGAACAATTAACTTTGACTCTTTTGTTCTAATCACTTCCTCTTATTGCTATCAGTGAGGGAGGGATTCCCACTTTAGATAAATGGGAATGCCCAAACACAACACCCAACATTGGAGAGATGAGATCAACAGCAGTTTGTTAGTCACATACACTCACAGCCCAGGAGAGGAAGACACCACACTTCCTGCAGAGCCACATGGGGGTTGCACTTGGAACAGGATGAACAGCTAAGGGCTGCAGCAGGCAGGCTTTGTAGTATCAAGAGGGTGAGATGCCCTCTGGTTGGTGCAGGAAGATGTGATTGACTTGTTTGAGTAATTCCTTAGACTGGCAAGGAATTGAAACCCACCACTCAGGAATAAGCAGGAACTGTGCCTAGTCCCCTTGATAAGGAGGATTGTTTGGCTAGGAGTCCTCATCTGTGGGAAGAGAGTACAATTAGGCCAGAAAAGGTCTTTCTGATTACACCAGATGTCAAGGCAGCACATAACATTGGGCTTTAATTTTGGCTCTATTATACATCATATCCCTTCTCAATATAGTCTTTATTCTAAATAAAGTTTTTTGTTTTTGTTTTTGTTTTTAAAGAAAACCTTAAAGATACTCAGCAAGTTGATTGCGTGTTGTTAGGTTCAGGAGTTTTGAAGATCTGCTGAGATCACTCTTCTAGGCATTGCTAAGCCTGATTTATGGGATGGAAGACTTCATCCACAGTTATGTCAACAGGCTTTGGAGTGAGATGGAGACTTGGCCGTTTTCTAGGCATATTGGGGTGTGGTAAGGTAGCTGGGTCAGAAAACCCAGGTTCACAGATAGGCGAATACTCTGCTGGTACTCTGACTAACTCAGATCACCTATCTTCTGGGTAATTACATAATTACCTGATCAATATTTATATCAGGACACAGAGAAGGAAACAATAGACACCAAGACCTACTAGAGAGTGAGCGTGGGAGGAGGGTGAGGATTGCAGAACTACCTATCGAGTACTATGCTGACTAACTGGGTGAAAAAACTAGCTGTACATCAAACCCCTACAGCACACAATTTACCCATATAACAAACCTGAACATATATCCTCTGGAACTAAAATGAAGATCAGAAAGAATATATAAATATATAAATATTTATGTATGTATATTTTTGTATATATAGTCTATGTATATAGATATTCCTCTATGTATTATATATAGTGTAAATATTCTTATATATTATTTATATATTCTTGTATATTTTCTTTATATGTAAAAAAGTATAACTACATATAAATAACATATATAAAGAATATATGTATTTTTCCAATCTTTAAATATTTATATATATACTAATTTTGTGGTTTAGAGACTGGCTCTACTTCATTGGCTTCTCAGCCAGCTATTTCTAGATGGCAGAAGAACAAAGAACTAATTGCTTTCTCCATTTTGTTATCTCATGGCTTTAAAAATGTGCTTTCCCATAGGGAATATTCTCCTCTTCAGTGAGTCAAAGGTTGGGTGTCCTCATTATGTTGTTATTTAGGGAGATATCCAAAACTAACCATACTTTTTCTTATGACCAGTACATTGTAGTTGTTTCTTTTATCAAGTATTTCCATTTTTAAAGGATGAAATGTTTTGAATGGCCAAGATATCATTGGGTGTTCATTTTTCTTGTGTAAGTATTGTTTCTCCTGGGTATATAAATATGGTGAGATTTTTTTAGCTTGTCCCAGAGTTCTTGAAAACACAGTGTTTACATCTTAAGTATGAACACTAATTCTCTAACCCTCAGCAACTCTCCTTAAAAATTCTTTCAAGAGATCAACACAGAAGAGCTCAGTGTGCATGTGTGCAGAGGCCATGCCTCATAATTTAAAAGTCAATGTGTTATTTTTTTTCTGTTCTTTCTGCTGGTTTAAGATTAGGCTTTGGGATTTTATATTTTTATTAGTATATCCATAAGAGATTTTGTAGGAGACATGAAGAAAAGAAAAAATTAAAAACCATTAATTTTACTATCTTAGCAACCCTGCTTTACAAAAAAACGTAAAAAGAGAAAATTTTAAATGAAAAATGATGGATTATTGTGGAATTTAGTTATATGTTCTAGCCCTGCGTCATAAATACATGATAGAGCTAGCTCTGTGGTACTCTGTCATTTATAAAGTGGCACATGGCAGATAAGAAGGGGTAAGAATGTATATAGTGCTTTATTTTCAGATTGACTTAAGTTAATTGATACTAAAATTAATTAAATAATATTTCATACAAATATTAATCACTATTTAGCACTAAAAATGTACTGTGCTACATATACAACATTAGTTGTAGACTCTGTAGTTAAATATATATTATTTTACTTAACTTCAAAAGTTTTGGTGTTATTTGACTAGGTATGCAAGCTAATTTATTTGAATCTCAATTATAATCCAAATGAGGGACTGTAGGATTCTATGAAATAACAAATAACTGAAAAGGCGTATTTTAAGAGCTAAAATAGTAGGAGCCAAACTAAATATTGTTTTCTGGCTTATAAATGCAATAGGATTTCAGATAGATATTCAAGAGAGGCCTCAACGAAAGATAGTAAAACATTCTGGAATGTGAATGCTATAACTTAATCTTTGTATCAATCACAGAGTAATCAGGAAAATAAAGAATTTTGAGTATTTACAACACAGGGGCTTTAATGTAGTGATTGATTCCATGGGTGATGGGGTATATGAGAAATTAAGCGGGTGATGGCAAAGTAATCAAAGTTGGACAATAGCAAGAAAGCATTACGATGTATAGGCTAAAGACATAAAGGAAGGAAGGGGAGTTAATGTTGCTCACGACCAAGGACACCTGGTGAAAGATGGAATCATAACAAGGAGTCGGAGCTGGAGTTATAGCCACTATGGAGTCACCACCAGAGGCACAAAAGGAGAAATAGTCTGGATTCTCCCTTCCTGGCCTTCCCTCTGATTCTGCTTCCTATTGGTCAAATCCCTTTAGAAACCAGTTTATATGGGAGCTAGAAATATGCCCTGAAAGAGACAGCACTCCACTTCCTCTACTCCATCTTCTCTCCCCTTCCCAATCCCACAATACAGAGGAGAGCAGGAGAAGAACGAAAAACGAATCTAAAGACAAAGGTCTTAGGACTGGAACCAGCACAATTACTAAATTTTCATTCTCAAAAATCTAGTGTTCTCATCAGCACATAAAATGCCTAATTATGAACTTTTCATCAGAAAATTATATAGCAATATTATGTACATTTTTCTAGAAATAGCTGGAAAAAATTTTTCAAGCTATATTGTCTTGAAGAAAATATTGTGAGTTATGTCATATGCTGGGTGCTTGATGCAGGTCTATACATTGTAATAGTGTTATATCATCCTAGTAGTGGGGAGAGGAGTGCATTATAATATTCTTTATTAAGTTTATTAAGTCTTTTGCTTTATAAAGCTCAATTATTTTAATACAAAGTAAGTATAATAATTTTTAAATTAAACACTCATGTTGACCATGACCCATTGCCTCTGAAATGCATGAAATTCATCAGTTTACTTCTGTAACACTAACGTCTTCACTTTACAGATATCTGTCTATCTATCTATCTATCTATCTATCTATCTATCTATCTATCTATCTATCGAGATAAAGCTCTCCATCTTTCTATATATCGCAAGACTCGGTTATTGAGATTCTTAAAAATTCTTTTTCACTGGGCCTAAAGTGCTAAAAGGGATTTCTTTAGATCCAGCATGGAGCATTTGATGTCTTTCACTCAATTTCTTTTCTTACCTGCAGAATATTATTTCACTGAATCTTTTACTTAATAAGATGTTTCATTATAGTTCTACGTATTAGATTACATCTATAGGTAACCTTTACTGGACTGCTCTGATTTTTGCTTTGTAGTCTGCTTATATCAGAAATGGCATGTTGGGGAGCTTAAGTAGAAAAAGAGCTTGAAAGAAGAAGGCCACCAGCGAAAATGCTGAGAAGCTGTGTAATACAATGGAGAAAGAAAGTACAAACTCTGGACTGGGAGTGAGGAAGCCCACATCAGGTGACACAGTCTGGAAGCTTAAGCAAGTCACATATTTTCTCTTAGTTTCAGTTTCTTCATTTATAAAATAAAAAGAATGGAATATGGAAGACTGAGTTGACATATTTTATCAATAACCTACACATACTGAATAAAATATAACTAAAGACAATCTTATAGAACAAAACTGGAAATACTCAGGAACCAGAACTCAAAGCCTGAGTGATAAGTAGTGCTGACTCAGTGGTTGCCCATGAGGTTGTATGACTTAGACATAGGGTGCAGGCTGGGGGCAGTTTCTTAAAGCTGTAAAGGAGCCTTATCTATAAAGGTAGGGCCTCAAAGGATTTCTTTTCTGAAAAACAGGGACTAGAAAAACTCCACTCACTAGTTCAGGATCTACAGGAAACTTCTGATCTACTAGAGCCCTAAGTAGAAATAATTTATACATAAAACATCAGAAACCCAATTGTGACGCTTGAGTATATTCAAGATTGGTATTAATACTACTCCTGTGATGCAGGAAGCCCATGAAGATAATTTAAATCAGAAACTTGTTTGGGACTAGTAACATTCCTAGGGCCCCATGGATGTACCCAGACTGCCACAAATAACAACAGTAAAACTAACAAACAAATGACAATACTCTAACATGAGGGAGAGTCATAAGATGCTACAACCAGAAGAATCATAACTCCAAAAATGGTAAATAATATAAACAATACAAAAAGTAAGAATTACTTAGTGCTGTTTTTACTGTATCCCATAAGTTTTTATGTTGTATTTTTATTTTCATTTGTCTCAGTATTTAAAAAATTCCTCTTTAAGTTTTGTTTTTTGCCCGATACTTCTTCAATAATTATTTAGTTTATTTAGTTTCCACCTACTTGTGAATTTTCCCATTTTCTCACTCTTATTCATTACAAGTTTTGTTTCATTGTGATCTGAAAATATACTTGAAATTGTTTTTGTCTTAAATTTGTTAAGACTTGTTTTGTGGCCTGTCATGTGATCAATCCCAGAGAATGTCCTGTATGCACCTGAGAAGAATGTGTGTTTTGCTGTTGGATGGAATGTTATGTATATATCTGCAGTTCCATTTGGTTTATATTTGTTTCCAAGGCAGTTGTTTATTAATTTTCTGTCTTAATGTTCTATCCATTATTGAAAGTGGGTTATTGACCGGGCATGGTGGCTTATGCCTGTAATCCCAGCACTTTGGGAGACCAAGGTGCTTCGATCATTTGAGCTCAGGACTTCAAGATCAGTCTGAGCAACATTGTGAAACCCTTGGGAGGCCGAGGTGGGTGGATCATGAGGTCAGGAGTTTGAAATCAGCCTGGTCAAGATGGTGAAACCCCATCTCTACTAAAAATACAAAAATTAGCCGGGCGTGGTGGCAGGCGTCTGTAATCCTGCTACTCGGGAGGCTGAGGCAGGAGAATCACTTGAAACTGGGAGGCAGAAGTTGTAGTAAGTCGAGATCGCACCACTGCGCTCTAGCCTGGGTGACAGTGCAAGACTCCATCTAAAAACAAACAAACAAACAAACAAAAAAATTAGCCAGGCATGGTATCACACAACTGTAGTCTCAGCTACTTGAGAGGCTGAAATGGGAAGATCACTTGAGCCTCAGAGGTTGAGGCTGCAGTGAGCCATGTTTACACCACTGCACTCCAGCCTGGGTGACAAAGCAAGATCCTATTTTTGAAAAAGGTGGGGTATTAAACTCTTATACTATTTGGTATTACTTTTATTTTCTCCATTCAGATATGTCAATATTTGTTTTATATATTTAGATGATCTGGGGTTGGATGCATATATGTCTTTACTTGGTAACATCTTCCTGTTGAATCAATACTTTTATCATTATATAATGATCTTCTTCATCTCTAGACACAGATTAAAGTCTATTTTGTCTAGTATGACTATAGCCACTTTGCTTTCTTTTGGCTACCATTTGTGTAAAATATTTTTTTCCATCCCTTCATTTTCAGTCTATGAGTGTGAAATCTAAAGTGAGACTTGCGGACAGCAAATTGTCAGGTCTAATTTTTAAAAGTCCATTAAACCACTCTAAGTCTTTTGCCTAAGGAGTTTAATCAATTTACATTTAAAGAATTATTGAAAGGTGAGGACTTACTACTATAATTTAAAAATAATTTTGTTTTGCTATTGTTTTGTTTTCCACTTACTTTCGTGCTGCCTTCCTTTATTATTTGATTTTTTTTTGTAAAGAGTTTATTTCATTTTTTGCTTTTCATATTTTTAGTATCTGTTATAGGCTTTTTCGTTGTTGTTTCCATAGGCTTGCATAAAATATCTAGTAGTTATAATCATCTACTTTAGGTTGACAACAAGTTGACTTCAATTGCATATAAAACTATACTTTTAATGCCCCTTCACATGTTGTTTCCTTGTAGTTAGAGTATAATCCATTTTATATTGTGTATTCATTAAGAAATTTTTATAAATATAGTTATTCTTAATGGGTGGTGATTCAGTATAATTCAAGTGGGGGAAAAGCAATTTCTCCTTCATAATGGACTCAAAGAATGAATGGCTGGGTTTAGCTAAATTCGTACCAACATGTGGATTACATCTGGAAATGATAACACTCAAGAGCATTTGCCTGGTTGGGAGGCAGGTTATAAGACTGGCTAGGGGAGAATTTTAAATGACCAGTATTCTTTGCCTAATTACAGAACCACTCTAGGGTGATGGAGTAGGATGGAGCTATTGTTCACATAATGGCATGAGTTCCCAATTCTCCAGTCAAAAAAACTGTCTCAACTCTTTCATTCACTTTGTAGTCTCTATCAGATGAATCTTCCTGAAAATATTCAGTGAATAATTGGTTATTTTATTAATAATATTACCCAAATTGGTAAGGAAGGTGAACATGCAGAAAGATGATTATGAGGTCATGTCTACGAGTTACTAACCTACAAAGCAAATAGTCTTTTGAATGCTATGCAGATGAGTTTATAGTCTTGGTAACATTAAATAGGAGAAGTTTTCCCTAAGCTCCAAACTCAGATATTGGACATGTTAGTCCGAAAGTGTAGTGAATCTGTGAACTATAGCTAAGTGCAAATAGCTATGACCAGCATTGTGTGGAAGTTAAATAAGAAGTTATTTTCAACAAGTGATTTCAAGAGTCTGAAAAACCTCCATTCACCCATCAAACTCTCCCATCACTGGAATACCTGATTGCTGAGATTGTACTATTAAAGAGTCATTTCTGTGGTTTGAGTTCCTTCACTGCCAAAATGCAAAAAGTCTTCAGGAAGTGAATTCATTAAACATCATCAGTTATTTAAATCTTAATAGGAATGAGAGTGCAGGACCAGCTCTATACAGGCATATCTTATTTTATTGTGCTTTACTTTATTGCATTTTGCAGATATTGCATTTTTAACAAATTGAAGGTTTGTGGCAACCCTGGGTGGAGCAAGACTATTGGCATAATTTTTCTAACAGTACATGCTTACTCTGTCTCTATGTCACATTTTTGTAATTCTTGCAATGTATCAGCCATTATTATTATTATATGTGTTATAGTTAACTTTGATCAATGATCTTTGATGTCACTATTGTAGTTGTTTTGGGGTACCACAAAGCACACTCATAAGAAAACAGTGAAATTAATCAATAAATGTTGTGTATTCTAACTACTCCACTAACTGGCCATTTCCCCATCTCTTTCCCTCTCTTCACGCCTCTCTATTCCCTGACACACAAGAGTATTGAAATTAAGCCAATTAATAATTCTACAATGACCTCTAAAGTTCAAGTGCAAGGAAGAGTTGCATATATTTCATTAAATGAAAATCTAGAAATGGTTAAACTTAGGGAGGGGAGCAGTCAAAAGTTGAGACAGGCAAAAACTAACCCTCTTGACCAAACAACCAGACTATGAATACAAATGAAAAGTTCTTGAAGAAAATTAAAAGTGCTATTTCAGTGAACACATAAATGATAAGAAAGCAAAACAGCCTTATTGCTGATATGGAGAAAGTTTTAGTGGTCTTGAGGTAGGAAGCAAATCTCAGCTCTGGAGGTGGGGCTTGGACACTGAACCAAACTGAGGACTAGCTAAAACAGGACAAGATAGAAGGTTTCCATAAGACACACACACCAGTATGCCTTGTCAGTTTACCATTGCTTTGGATACACCTGGAAGTTACCACCACTTTCCATGGCAACAACATAATGACCCAAAAGTCACCACCATTTCTCTAGAAATTTCTGCATAACCTTCCCCTTAATTTGTAGATAATTAAAAGTGTGTATAAATATGACTGCAGAACAACCTTTGAGCTTCTATTCTAGGCACACTGCCAGTGGGGTAGCCCTTCTCTGCAAGGAGCAGTACCTCTGCTGCTGTTGTACACTGCTGCGTCAATAAAACTTGCTGCCTAACACCACCAGGGCTCACCCTTGCATTCTTTCCTGGGTGAAGCTAAGAACCCTCCCAGGCTAAGCGACAGTTTGGGGCTTACCCACCCTACATCAGTATGGATAGAAGATCACATCAGCTACAATACTCTCTTAAGCCAAAGCCTAATGTACAGCAAGACCCTAACTCCTCAATCCTGTGAAGGCTGGGAGAGTTGAAGAAGCTGCAGAAGAAACACTGGACGCTAGCGAAGGTTGGTTCATGAGGTTTAAGGAAAGATACCATCCCCATAATATGAAAGTACAAAGTGAAGCAGCAAGTACTGATGGAGAAGCTGAAGTAAGTTATATAGAAGATCTAGCTATGGTAGTTAATGAAGGTGGCTACACTAAACAAGAGATTTTTAATGTAAACAAAACAACATTCTACTGGAAGAAGCTATCATGTAGGACTTTTATAGCTACAGAGGAGAGCCAAGTGCTTGGCCTGAAAGCTTTAAAGGACAGGCTGACTTTCTTGTTAGGGGTTAATGTAGCTGGTGACTTTCTTTGAAGCCAAAGCACATTCCATTCCAAAAACCATTCCAAAAATCCTAGGGCCCTTAAGAATTATACTAAATCTACTCTGTTTGTGCTCTATAAAGAGAAAAACAAAGCCTGGATGACAGCACACCTGTTTACAGCATATTTTAATTAATATTTTAAGTCCACTTTTGAGACCTGGTGCTCAGAAAGAAAAAGGTTTCTTTCAAAATATTACTGCTGATTGACAATGTTCTGGGTCACCCAATAGCTCTGACGTAGAAGTACAAGGAGATCAATGTTGTTTTCATCACTGGTAACACAACGTTCAGTCTGCAGCCCATGGATCAAAGACTAATTTTAATTTCCAAGTCTTATTATTTAAGAAATAATTTCGTAAGCCTGTAGCTCCCATACATAGTGATCACTGTGATAGATCTGGGTAAAATGCAACAAAAACCTTCTGGAAAGAATTCATTATTCTAGATGCTATTAAGAACATTCATGGTTCTTGGTAGGAGTTCAAAATATCAACATTAACAGGAGTTTGGAAGAAGTTGATTCCAAACCTCATGGATGACTTTGAAAGGTTCAAGACTTTAGTGGAGAAAGTAACTGCAGATGGGGTGGAAATAGCAAGAGAACTAGCATTAGAAACAGAGCCTGAAGATGTAACTGAATTGCTGTATATTCATGATAAAATTCAAATGGATGAGGAGTTGTTTATTGATGTGGAATCTACTCCTGGTGAAAATGCCGTGAACATTGTTGAAATGATGACAAAGAATGTAGAATATTGTATAAGCTTGATTGATAAAGCAGCAGCAGAATTTGAGAGGATTGCCTCCAATTTTGAAAAGCTTTATTGTGGGTGAAATGCTCTCAAACAATATCATATGCTACAGATAAATCTTTCATGAAAGGAAAAGTCAATCAATGCAGAAAACGTCATTGTCTTATTTTAAGAAATTGCCACAGCCACCCCAACCTTCAGCAGCTACCATTCTGATTAGTCAGCAGCAATTCAACATTGAGGCAAGATTCTCCATCAGCAAAAGATTACTATTCACTGAAGGCTTAGATGATCATTAGCATTTTTTAGCAATAAAGTATTTTAAAATTAAGGTATGTACATTGGTTTTGTTAGACCTAATGCTATTGCCCACTTACTAGACTAAGGTATGGTATAAACCTAAGTTTTATATGGATCGAGAAACTAAAACATTCTTGTGACTTGCTTCATTGTGATACTAACTTTATTGCAGTGTTTTGGAACTGAACCTGTGATATCTCTGAGGTATGGCAATATTATACTTTTAGAAATGATCGATTTTAAGGTCTTTAAAACTTAGGTATCCTACGTACTCAATAATTTCATTATTTAAAAGAAATCTTGCTGAAAATTCTTTTTAGGGTTTTATTTTATGTATCAAGAACTCTGATAATATATACATGCTTTAACCTGGCTTCAATATTCCTTTAGATTATTTGTGTGTGAGGCAAATACTGGAAATACCAAAAAAAAAATACGTGAATGTGGTTAGTCCTAAAGTTGCACACACGCAAGATGCATTCCTATGTTTACAGCAATTAAAGTTCACAGCAATTACGTTTAGTAGAGATTTTTTTTTCCTTTCATTACAAATTTAACTAGGTTGAACAAGTGAAAGTCATAGATAATCTATTTTTCTTAAATAGTTTAAGATTGAATGCTTAAATTCTGCAAATATTACATATTTGGAAGCAAAAATAATCTTAAAATATAATATTTACCTGAACTTACTTTAGTATTAAATTTAGCTTTAAATTAAAATTTTAGTTTGATTTAAGCTTTATTCCCCATTCAAAATTAAAATATCTTATAGGAGATAGAACACCTTAAAACATATAATTGAGTTGAAAACAGAAAAAAAAAAGAAGAAAATTATGTATAATAGCCTCTTAAAAAAAGTCACAGTTAGCATTTTGCAGTACCAGTTTGTGTTCTTCTAGTTTTTTCTCATATGCAAATATATAAACATAACTATAATCAAAGAGTAAATTGCAATTTTATATTAATTCTTCACTGAATCTCCTAAGAAGAGCAATTTTTCATGTTTACCTGGGCTTTGTATCTGTAATTTTAATTAATAACAAAATATTGCTGTGAATTTCTTAAAAATTCCCCTCTGGTTTTAATATATAGTATTTAAATGCCACTTTCAATTTATAAATGGTGATGTGATTAATATGTTCATGATATGTTGTACCTTTTGTACAAATCTATGATAGATTTTTAAGAAATAAAATTGAGTCAGAAAAATGTGAGCATTTTTTAAAACTCTTGATACATATTGTCAATTTTCTTTACAAAAGTTCAATTTTACCAACTTAGGCACAGAAATGTATAAGAATTATCACCATATTAACAGTGTTCATTAAGTACAGTTTACTCTTTTTCTGATCACCATGATTATCAGTAATCTCTGGGAACAAAGGGTTAAAAGGTCATGAACCTCTGAAGAAATTCTGGAATTTAATGAAAGAGAAATGTTTTTTACCATTCCTTCCTTTTTCCTTCTTTCTTTTTTTTCCTTTTCTCTTCTTTTCTTTTTTGTGGAAATAAAGGATTGTAATTTCCCTTTTCTTTATTGAGGTGAATGAAATGTGATTAATCTGTTAAAGAAATATCTTGCTACAATATTTGTCAGTCAAAGCTGAAGTAACCTCCATTTAAAAGTCTACCCTCTAGAAAATCAGTTTTTTCTTATTGTTGTTATCAATGTGCTTTTAATTGCAGTACCATTAAAAATATAATCTATATGTTTACTAAGCAAGTCTAGTGGTCTGCAGGCAGTTCTCTGTAAGCATATACCCAGAATTCTGTCTGTTGACCTTAGTTTGCTGATGGAGCCAGATTCCAACTGAATTTCTCAGTATGATACTGTCACTGTGTCATAACAGAGCTACTGCTACTTGGTTGTTGCCTTTAGAAGGGCTAACACATGCCATTGGCAGCTTCTGATCACTAATTGGGACTTTTTCTCCTAATCTTTAGTTTTTTTTTCCACCCTTAGGACACTAGATTTCTTTATCTCCACTTTCTGCCCTTTCTTAAAGAAATGCTTGCTCTTCCTTTTCTTTTTTTAATTAGCAGACAGCTGGCCTCTGCTACTCCTTTCCCTGTATTCCAACCCCAGCTCCATCATTTACTAATGGCATAACCTATGCAAGGTTAGGTTTTTCATTTAGGTTTCCCAATCTATAAAATAGAAATTATAGTATCTATTACATAGGGTTGTTTTGAGTGGAGAAGTTCTGCATCTTATTCTCTAAATTCATGTATGCAAGAATTTAACTTTATTTTCTATAAATCATATTAATTTCTCACTCTAAGTCTCACTGCCTGGCTGGTAGTGAATCTCAACCCAGTTAACATTGGACCAACTCATGCCAGAACTGCAAAGGCTTGCATATTGTCTGGAAAATGGGGAAGGCAGGATATACCACTAAAGTCTCCAAGATCTCGTGGGTATGTCCGACATCCTCTATGTACAAGCCAACACTGGTGCCTGGAACACAGCAGCCTTCTAGTTTCGTGCCAAGCTTATGATCCAGTAATCTTTGGCAAGCTAGGGACCCAGTACCTGCAGTCATTGTAGACGCAACCCAGAGCTATTTCTCCTTGTGGCTTCTGCCCTGGACAAGGTCCCTTGGTCCCCTTGCTTGGGAACCGCTGATCCCTCTCTACTGCCTAATCTAATCCAGGGAACACATGTGTATGCTTAGAATGTCGAATTCCTATTTTCTCTGGAAGAAAATTTTTACTCCTGAATCTTTTTGAAATCATAGCCTAAAGACTATTTTTTAAAATAGGTTTAGCTTTTTAGAAACAAATCTAGAGTCTTGTTGGCTTTCTTTGCTTACTACTACTCTTCTCTGAAGAAATGACACACAGAATTTGCTAAATTTATGAGTGAGGGCTATAGTTTGGCTGTTTGTTCCCTCCAATCCTCATGTTAAAAATTAATTCCCAGTGTGATGATGTTGGAGGAGGGACCTAATAGCGGTGTTTGGGTCATGGGGATGGATCCCTCATGAATAAATTAATGTCTTCCCTGGGAGATGGAGGGAGTAAGTGAGTTCTCACTCTGTTCATTGTAAGAACTGATTGTTAAAAAGAGCTGGGGACTTCCCCTCTCTCTCTTGCTTCCTCTCTTACCATTTAGCATAGCCAGCTCCCCTTCACCTTCTCTATGAGTGGCTGCATCCTGAGGCTCTTAACAGATGCCCAATTTTGTACTTGTCCAGATATCAGAATTGTGAACCGAATAAACCTTTTTTCTTTATAAATTGCCCAGCTTGGGTATTCTTTTATAGCAACACAAAGTGGACTAAGACAGTGAGTGAGTAAAAACAGGAACAAATACAAGGAGAATGCATCCAATTATTAATAGTCTCAAAATATTATCTAGGCAAATGAGGATTTAATAAGATTCCTCCTCCTTTCTTTCTACTCTTTGCATTTTCTATTTTTTGCTTTTTCTGTTGCCTGCTTGTTACTAACAAAAAAACTGATAGAAATGCAAAAAGGTTTTTTTTTCTTTTTATCACCCTTTCAAGCCAATCATAATGCTCATTTAATTATAAGCAAATAACTGACCCAACACAGTGTATCTGAACTTTGGCTTTTTCTTTCCTGTCACTTATCAATTGCTGAAAATTCAGGATGCCATCAAAATAAGTGTTTGTTCATGTTTTCTTTTTTTTTTTTTTTTTTTTTTTTTAGAAGCCAGAGGTCCTGGGTATCTAGTCGCTGGGAAGTTTTCTGTGTTAAACCGCTACATATTTTCTCAGGATGAATTGACCAAAAGGTTCAGTGTAGTACACACTTTCACTCTGTGGGCACTTAACAAATACTTATTAACTAATTGGCTACAATTCCTGGTCTACTGGTGGGAAAATGGGGAGGTAAAATAAATTAGCTAGGCCTCCATGCTTCCTTAGTCACCCAAGGGAAGAGTTATTAGTGGCTACATACAGTGACTGAAAATAGACATCTGGTCAGGAAAATCTGAAGAGAAAGAGACCATTGGGGCTGCTTTTGGTAAATAGTTACACAAGATATTTCAGTCATATGTGAAGAGAGTGTTTGAGGTAAGTTTTTTCTTTTTGAATTTATCAGAAAAAGCCCTTATTACCAACAGAGAGGTCATTGAAATCTAAATCATTAGTTTAAAATGTGATGCCAGAGAACTTTCTCTTTTCTGCCTTAACAAATGAACAGGAGGCTGCCCCATGAGGTAGCCAATCTTATTTTATAGGACTTTAAAGCAATATTCAAGGAACAATGGTCAATGCTTGTTTTTTGTTTGTTTGACAATGCTAATAAAGCTACCTCTAGTAAACATAAAAATATAGCTAAACATAAGGTTACTTTGATTTCTCTTAGAGCCTAGACTTTTCGTTATTTTAGAATATACATTATAATACACTATAGAAATATGTATTTCTATACATATTTCTGAAGAAATATGTATTTCTATAGTGTATTTATACTATACAATATATACATTATAAATACTCACTAGAAATACACTATAAATACATGTGTATTTATAATTTCTTGATAGAAAGTCTTTTTCTAAGATGAGGCTCTTGCCCTGATGCCTTTAGCCAACAATTGGGGTTCTAGCCAAAACTCTCAGAAAAGCTGACAGCCTGATTTATCCCTGTAGGGTATTAGTCACCCTATAAAACTTCAGAACTCTGTGTATCTGCTATGCAAAAACACCTCTTCTATCTTAGAGAGAAAAGTGACCCCTTTCACTTAAAAAAAATCAAAAGTCAAACTGGGACAATGTAAACCTTTATGTATGAAAGATCACCTTAAAAATGATTTGAAAATGGCGGGCCTTCTGAGTTCCACATGCATGTGTAACCCATGAATCATATGCACTTTATTTCAGTTCATTTTAGCTTTTACAACAACCAGAAGAGCTGTTCTGGGGTCACTAACTGCTTTCTGCAAACTAAGCTGATCAATATTATTAAACAAATGAAGAGGGATGAGAAGCATAGAAAGGATGTCACTTGGAGGAGGGGTGAGCAGGGTGACTAAAATCTCCATATTTCTATAGTTTGAGGAAATGTTTCATGCCAAGGCATGGTTTATGTCAATCAAACATGTAAAAGTTACTGTGGCTGCATAAGGCCATAAAGATGTACTTTTAAACTCTTAAAAATAAGGTACCATAATTACATCTTATAGAACTGTGGGTCCCTTGAGTCTCTTTGCTGTTTTTAAGATACCCATGGTGAATGAGGTAAAGGAAAAGGGAGGGAGTAGGTAGAGAAATCCTTTGAATTCTGTGTGCAAAAAAATGCAAAATCTGGACAATTTGCATGCAGGATCTCTCTCTCTCTCTCTCTCTCTCTCACTGATTTATTAACTTTAATAACTGTGGGATTTCTCTTAACTTTGGGTTTGAGAACTGAAGTCATTACCATTTAAGATTTTTTTTTCCTGAAGTAATCTCTGGTGGTGTCAGTCATCTGGAAAAGTGAAAGAACTTTGTTTCTTTTTATTTCTTTCTTTTAACCCCTAACTTCCATCCTAGAAGTTTCTGCTTGAAATTGAATTTTGTGTACTCCCTGCAACAATATCTGTTTGGCAGTAAATAAACTTGGACATCAGACGTTTTTGTCATTGAAGTTTCTACTGTGATTGAACAGCTGGGAGGGTCTCATTTCAGATAAATAAGTTCATTAGAGCTAGAGCTCCGCAGAGATTAAGGTGTGGGGAGAAGGACATTCCATCAGCCTTCGTGGTTGAGAGTCAGGTGATTTGGCAGTGGTGGGACAGTGTTTTCTTTCTGATGCAGAAGGATTATATGCTTGCTTCGTTCTGTTTGGTGGCTTCCGACTCTCTACTCATCTCAAGTTTGCCCAAAGTTTCATTAGGCAAGAACAATGACCTAGTCTTAAGAGTTTATGGAGAAATTATTGGCATTGTCCATACTAGTGATGTGTACAAGATATTTTCTTCTGTTAGTTTCATTTGTATTTTATGTAAAAAACTGAATTAGTCTAGATGATTACAAAACTATTTTGAACAAACCTTCAAGTTCTAGTTAAAGACAAATGTGTGGGGAGGCCCAGTGGTGTGGGCTCTGTTGACAGATCACTATAGTGCTGCAGATGCAATGCTTCATGTGATTCCAAACATGTGTCTCTCAGGGGGACAGAGTTCTCAGTCTGAGTGTGTAGTGAATATGCGTAATCAGCATCTACTAATTCAAGAGACAGCCTGTCTGTGGGGCACCATTGGCTTGATGCTACTGCCAAGAAAGGCCTTGGAAGTTGTACTGTGATCTCTAAGCCGTGAGAGATATCCACAATTCAACTACATGTCACTTGTATGGTCCTATTAGCAGTAAAAGAAAATTAAATAAAATTTTTAAAAACCTGAACAATGCATTTAAATGTAAAAGTCAAATAAACAACCCTCTCTGAGTTCACTAGAGATGAAGACTACATCCTTAGTGAGGCCTATAATATCAATTTAAAGAGTTCAGTTATGAAGCAGTTCCTGCTACGAACTCATCAGTGTCACCATCAAGAATCTAGTAGCATTTCTGGTTATCATACAACTCCAACTGGATAAGAAGGAACTCCCTAAAATGTGCTTGGTAAAACATAATTGTTTTATTAGCAGGCTGGCATTTTTGTAAAGTATAAAAATTCTTAAAATAATCACATCCACAGTATTAACATTTTCAACTAAAGAATATGCACATATTTAGTAACTTACATATTACAATACATAAGATAATTTTACCTGTTAACCAGGTCAGTTTTTTAAAAATTTACATTTAGAATGAATAGTTGGGTAATTACTTTAGACTTGTGATTTTGAGTTGAAATCTTATTAAATTTATGTACAGTGTTAGAACATTTAGGAGAAATTCTCACATTTATAAGTTAAATTATTAGATGTATGAGTCCTGTCAGCATTTCGGAAAGTTTTGTGTAAATCAACTAATTGTGCTATTCTCTGAATTCAAATATATTAAGCATATATATGCCATTTAACATATTTTTTAAAATTCTATTAACAAAATTTCTTTAAAAAGTAAACAAAGTCTCTTAAAAGTGACTGCTGAATATTTACTGGATTTCTAAATAATAAGATTGCAACCTAAATTTAGAAACTTAGGAAAGAACTAGGTTTTGGATTTGTAACTTTAATGACTCAAACAATACTTTTAAAACTAAAGAAAATATCACAAAGGTGATTTTTTTTTATTTTTATTTTTTAGTGCACAAAATCTCCTACAGAAAACTAAGAACACTTCACATTTGACATTTAATATAGCTTCAACTAACTTAAAACTGAATGCTGACAGTTTCACTTTCCCTTAAAGAAAAATAAGTATTTTGTAAATCTCCTCCATGCAAATTTCAGTTCTACTTTAAAGCACTAACCCCTTTGTCCTTCCCAAAAGGTAGAACAGGTTGTATGGCTATACAATATATATTAGCCAGGTAGCTGCTATTGATAAACATTATTCTTCCAAAACCTCTGTGGCTTAAACAACAACAACAAATAATTCCTATTCACTGACATAGTAAGTAATTCTCTGGAGCTGGGAGGTGGCGTGCGGGTAGAGCTTTCCTTCAAGTCATATTTAGAACCCAGGTGGTTTCGCCTGTAGCTAAGTTGTCAGGGTCATACATGTCCAAGATCATGGTGGATGAAAAAGAGATTGTGGTAGAGGTTTTGAAAGCCAAGTCTAGAAGGACATGCACCACTCCCTGCTTTCCCTTCATTGGCCAGAGTTGACCACATGGTCAGCAAATGAGTTACCCATGTATCCAGGAAGAACAAAGAAATGGTTGCTGTACTTGTAGCATTATGTCTGCCATACTTCACAAGTTAATTTGTTTCCCCCAAGCAAAGCCATGATATACATGTATTATTTTCATAGAAAATACTGATCATGATTTGGGAGAAAGTAGATATTTCCACAATAATGTATGTAACTGAACAAGAATGCCAGCAGTAAATTTCATCTTCTTACCTTGGGGTATCAAAGTTTTTAAAAGTGTTGGCCATTGTATTAGTGCATTTTCACACTGATGATAAAGACATGCCTGAGACTAGGAAGAAAAAGAGGTATAAATGGACTTCAGGTCCACATAGCTGGGGAGGCCTCACAATAATGACGGAAGGCAAGGAAAAGCAAGTCACATCTTACATGGATGGCAGCAGGCAAAAAGGGAATGTACCAGCAGCAGAAATGCCAGATGTTTATAAAACCATAAGATCTCATAAAAACTCACTCTCTAGCACAAGTACAGTATGGGGGAAACTGCCCCCGTGATTCAATTATCTCCACCTGGCCCTGCCCTTAACACATGGGGATTATTACAATTCAAGGTGAGATTTGGGTAGGGACACAGAACCAAAACACATCAGTCACGTTAACACAGCAACAAATGAAGGGGAGGTTTGGCAGTTATTAGTTAATGCGGGCATTTAGAAAGGACTTATGGCCAAACTGGATAATTTGGGTTGTGGACTCCCCTGAAATATCCTCTTGAGTTGTCTCTATCACCTATATTAAACAGACAATTGCTGTGTTATCTTTGCACTTTGTGTTCAGTAATCAGAGGATAGAGAAAGTAAAGAATGTCTTAAATTCCAGTACACATTTTGGAGCTTTTTTTCTAATAAATCATTTAGGATTGATCCAACTATTTCACTCCAGTAGAAACTATTTCTTTGAAATGGAAGCTGTTGGGTATTTTTTGTTTTTAAAAAGGGGGAAACAATTTAGTTACATGTACAGAATTATTCATTTATTACTTTTTTAATAATGCTATTTATATCATGAATGATGTACTTATTTGTTGGTTATTTTAAGCCAAGAAAAATTTTTCTTGACCTTTCAATAGTTATAATAATAAACATGTAGTAAGCACTTACTGTATGCAATTAAGCATGTTTTATTTTGTCATATATTTTCATAAATTATTTCTAAACCAAATTAATAGTCTGAATAAGTCAAACCCAATTCTATTTTCTGTCTGACTTATATCAAAAAATTTTTAAATATAGTTAAATGTTTATTTATTCACTCACTGAATAAGCATTTCATGTGTGATTACTGGATATTAAATCCAGTAATAGTTAATGTGAGAAAACAAGAAAAGCAGTCCTTATTCTTGAAAGGCTTAGTTTCAGAAAACCCCAGAAGTAGAGGATCAAAACAAAAAATGCCCCATTTGTAGTCCCAAATTACCCATTATTCTATAGTGTTGACTGGCATTGAAAATACTTAATTTTCAGATCAAATTTGGGATAACTTAGCACTAACTTTGGAAACATAATCTTAAGCAAGGTAGTTGACCAAATTATGTCCAGAAACATTCAAACTAAGCAGTAGAACAAAACTTAAAATTTCTCACTAGGAAAAAAATTGTTTCTAGTTTTCTCATAAGAATTTCCACATTGCCAAAACACATCGCAATAAACAACTCCTACAACTCTCAAGAATCCATTCACTTGGGCTATTTTTCTCATATAAAAGTTATTTGTGCTTTATGTTTCAAAATATATTCTTTCCAGTATAATTTTAAAGACAAAAATTATTCTGCATTTATTGCTATATGCTGAAAACACAAAAGTGTTATAAAATAAGATAGCAACATCCTCTGAAAGAACTGCAGTTATAAATAACTTCATGAAGGGATACATTCTGAGAAATGCATTGTTAGGCAATTTTATTACGTGAAAGTCATAGTGTACTCACACAAACCTAGATGGTATAGCCTACTACACACCTAGGCTACATGGTACAGCCTATTGCTCCTAGTCTACGCAGTATAGCCTATTGCTTCTAAACCACAAACCTGTACAGCATTTACTCACTGAATACTGTAGGCAACTGTAACACAATGGTAAGTATTTGTGTACTGAAACAGAAAATGTACAGTAAAACTACAGGATTAAAAATCTTGTGGGACTACTCTCATGTACATGGTCCATCATTGATCAAAACATTGTCATGTGGAACATGACTGTATTATAAAAATTATGCCTGGCTACTACTCACTGCTATTTGTAAATTAGTAGATTATTTTCCAGGAATAATGATTTTGTTATAAACCTAATGGTTGGTAATGTCATGTTAAGAGGGCACAATAAATTCAAGCGTTGATTTTCCAAATTCATGACAATGATAAGTAAACTTTGAAAAAGAAAATTTAAAAATACATGGGTTAACTCAAATATAAAACCAATATCACTGTGGATCAGAAATGGAACAACGCACCAAGTATAGAGTAGATAAGCCATATGTCTATGGAAACAATAAATTTTAACCAGTGTTGACTAAGGGAGTTTAACCAATGTTGGCTAAAAGGAACCAAAATTACTCCATGTAAGAGGAGGACAGAACCAGGTCCACTGATTGAAGCCAGGGCCTGGAAGTGCAGAACAGAAGCCAGGGAACCTTCTCCAACTCTGTTTCATTAAGGGATACAGGAAAAAAAAAAAAAGCCAATCACTGTCTGGGGCTATCTATGGCTTAGAACAGTCCCAGGCAGTGAAAGATCAACACATATTAGACATCATCCTATAAACAGGAATTGAACCAAATGGCCTGCTAGCTTGGTAACTCAATCTACTATATCTCTAATATTAGCATGGGCCAAAAGCCTGGACATGCCACCACAAGATCTGATTCTGGACAGGTCCCTGGAAAGGCCAGTGGAGGGGGAGGAATATTAGTAGGAAAATAGTGAAACACATAATAATGAGGAGTGCTTTACCAGGAATATGTTAAAATGATGTACCCGACATATACCATTGAGATCTATAAAACAAAATCGAGAGAATCATAAGGAGATGTTGACAAGTTCGTAGACATAGAAATTTTAATATTTTTTGCTTTGTAGCACACATCAAGATATCTAGAATATTTGCTATTTCCCCATCACCAGGTTCGATCAGCATGACATCATCAGTAAAGATGACCAGCATAATGTCCTGCATGATAGATGATGTAACAGAGATAGAGAGATTATGATTATGAAAAACAGTAAAAAGCTGGTATGGCTCTTAGGTGAAACTGTAGAGGGTGCTGCTGTGCCTGGTAATTGAAAGTAAAGGGTGTCTGGTAGAATTTTTTAATAAATAAATTTAAAAAATTCTCTAAATCAATTTCTGCAAACCAAGTACCACAGCAATGGTTGATTCTATTCAGTAGAAGACTGCATCTGGAACAGCAGCTGTAATTGGAATCACATCTTGATTAACCTTATGATAACCCACGTCATGCTCCAAGGTCCTCCTGTTTCCTGCATGGCCAAATAGGCTAGCTTTATGAAGATGTAATAAGAATTGCAAACTCTGCATTTTTAAAATGTTTGATAGTGCACTAGCTTCCTCAGAAATGTGATGTGGCTTTATTTATTTTTTGTTATTTTGATAAAGAATGGCAGCTTTAGAGACTTCTACTTGGTCCTTCTACCAGAATAGCCATTCCTCTGCAGATCTAGCAACTAATATGGGCACTCTACAGGTAGCTGGGTATGTCTACTCCAGTTATGCATTCAGGCACGGAGGAAACAACCTTGGTGTGGATTTGGGACTTCTGAACGGACCCAGGCCAAAAATTCCTTTGTTACTTCACCTTTTGACTATTAGACCACCATGTGATTTGTGACCCCTAAGAATTAGCAACAGTTCAGAGTCAGTTTCCAGTATTCACTGAAAGTCTGAAAATGTACATTTTTTCAAAGACAAGTTACCTTGGTAAATAGCCACAGATCACTTTGAGAAAGGCTAGGAGGAAGAGTCATGGTATAAATTTTTGGAAATTTAACTGAATTCTTCCCAAGAAGACCCTGCCCTTTCTTCATCCAAAAGGGTCTGGTCCAGGCCTGAGAATTGAGTGAGATCATGGTTTTCCGCTATGGTGATACAGAACAGGATTCTATTTATCACACTTAGAGTCTTTACCACTTATTAACATCCTGTAAGACTTGTACAGGCTGCCTATCTATTTCAATCAAAGGGACACCATGACCAATTAACCATTACTAAAGCTCTGTGTGAGTCAAACTATTCTAATTGTTTCTCCAGCCCTAGTACCCATTAGAGTAACCACACACACCTTGTTTCTGGTGGTTAATTGTTGCTGACATCATTGAAGAAAAGATCCAGTTATCTCCAAACAATTCAAGGAGACTTTTGCAATGTCAACACCTGCTACTGTCATCCATAACCTGCAGAGAAGTGTCACTACAGGCCTTTCAAGGATGCTGGTGCTCCATTTCCTAATGTACTTTTCAAAGTTTAGGTGAAAGGAATGGCTACTGGACCCAGTAGAAAACAGAATTAAGTGGGGGAGGCTTTGTTACATCTAATATATACATATTATTTCTAGTGCTCTGCAACAGAAATGTTATAGAGTGCTGTTTTGCCTCTTTATGCTATCCATGGTTTTCTTTCTTTATAGTTTGTTAAGGAAGTTGTAGTATCTCACTCTTTATTTAATATAGGCAATCATTTCATATAGCCAATCAACCCATCTGTTAGAGACTAGGTCTGAAAACAGGGTAAGGTGATATGAGTTCTTGAGGATAATCCACTTTCCCTTGTAGGAAAATTAGTCTAGTGGGTGTTGTTGATACTCTTTAGATAAGAGTAGGTTAATAGCCTCAGGGAAGCAAAGGCAGCTCCTAGTAACAAGGGACGCTAATGGGATATGTGATTCAGCTATTCAAGTTACACAGCTTCACCAATATCTCCTCAAATGTCTCAAAACCAATCCTCAGAGTTTCACTCTATCTGAATCAATGCCATAACTTTAACATAAGAGTCATAGGAAGGTTGCAAATCCATTCAGTGTTGTGATTCGGTCACCTCTGGTAGAAGGCCTTCCTTTTCAGAAATTTCAGACATACAGCTCTAGAAAATAAGGATTCTCTCATATCATTTATAGAAGTTGTCTAGTTTTTCTGTTTGTGGTTTAAACTGTAAATTCAATCACCAAGCTTGTCTTTTTATTTTTCATGTTCTACAGTGCAGTCATAAGTAACCAGTCCAATGCACAGTCCTACTTTTTTTATCCATAATATTTTATTTAAATGCTACATGGTTTCTCAAATCCTAAACTTCTTTAGTGATTCAACTCTGACAACCAGTGAAGAAAGTTTTTAATGTAACAGTTTTATAATACATACACAAAAAGTACACAAATTATAAGCAATCATTTTGATGAACTTTCACAAAATGGACACATTCTTGTAATCAATACCCAGGTCAAGAAACAGGACATTATCAATACACCAGAAGCCACTCGTGACCTGCTTTAGTCAATAAAACATTCCAAAATAAAAACTATTCTTGAATTTTAAACCTATAGGCTAATTTTACCTATTTTTAAACTCTTTTTAAATTAAGTATACAGATTTTTTAAAATTTTCATTTTTATTTTAGATTCAGGGGTACATGTGCAGGTTTGTTACAATGGCATCTTACGTATGGCTGAGGGTTGGCTTCTATTGGTCCCATCACCCACATAATGAACATAGTACCTACTGGGAAATTTTTCAGCCCTTGTAACCCCTGCGTCCATCCTCCCTTTTGGAGTCCCCCAGTGTCTGTTGTTTCCATCATTATGTCCATGTGTACCCAAAATTAAGCTTCCACTTATAAGTGAGAACATGTGATATTTGGTTTTCTGTTCCTGTGCTAATTCACTTAGGATAATGGTCTCCAGCTGTATTCATTTTGCTGCAAATGACATGATTTCATTTTTTATGGCTGTGTAGTATTTCATCATGTATATGTACTACATTTTCTTTATACAGTGAACTGTTGAGGAGCACCTAGGTTAATTCCATGTCTTTGCTATTGTGAATAGAAGTATGCACATTTTAAAATAACCTTTATAGTCCTAGAATAAACACTCGTTTGATTTGATAATTTTTTTATTACTTTTGAATTTATGTTCATGAGAAAGACTGGTTTCTAGTTTCCCTATATTTTATTGTCCTTCTGAAGTTTTGGCATCACATAAGAGGCATGGGAAGGATTGGCATCATGGTTATGCTGTACTTACAAAATTAATTGGGAAATGCTTCTGCTTTCTTTCTATTATCTAAAAGAATTTGGGTCAGACTCACATTATTTCTTCCTGAAATATCTGGAAGAGCTTATTAGTGAAGCAATCTAATCCTGGAGTTTTCTTTGTAAGATTTTTGTTAACAGTTTTAATAAATTTGAAACATATGAGGTAAAATAAGTTTCTGTAGCTGCCACAACAAATTACCACAAATTTGGTGACTTTAAACAACAGAAAATTTATTCTTTCATAGTTTTAGAGACTGGAAGGTTTAAAAATCAATGTGTCTTCATGGTCACACTTCCTCCAAAGACTTCAGGGGCCAGTCTTTGTCACTGGATTTTGGGGGTTACTCAAATAATCCAGGATGATCTCATCTTGAAAGCCTTAATTTAACTATATCTATAAAGAACCTATTTCCAAATAAGGTCACACTCACAGATTCTAAGTGCATATATCTTTTTGGAGAGGCCAGCATTTAATCCACTACATAAGGCTAATGAGATTCTTCTACTTATAAATAAATATATAAATACACAAAATTTTTTTAAAAATTTCTATATCATAAGACATCAAGCAAATAATTTTACAATTTTGACTCTATTCTTACAGTTTTAGTAAGTTTTGTTTTCTAATGAAAACTTCTGTTTTGGCTTAGAGTTCAAAATATATTGATAGAAAAACATTTGTTATTATCTTTCTAATGTCTATACAGTCCATACTCATGTTCCCTTCCTATCCCTGTTGTTGGTAATTTGTTTTTCCTCTCTTTTTCTTTATTAGTCTTTCTAGAGATTTATCAATTTTATTTATAGCTTCAATGAACCAACTATTGTCTTCAATGATTTTTCTCCTCTAAGTTCTTTCTGTTTTATTGATTTATATTCTTATCTAATATTTCCTTCTCTTGTTATTTAACTTTTCTGTTCTTTTTCTAACTTCTTGAGATAAAGCATAAATTATTAATTTTGATTTTTAGAATCTTCTACTATATGCACTTAAGGCTATATATTTTCCTTAAACAACTCATTTGATACCATTCTCCCACTTTCAATATTACACATATTAATTATTTTTGATTTCAAAACATTTTAAATTTTTATTGCCATTTCTTTTTGGATCCAAGTGTTATTTAGAAATACATTATTTAATACCCAAGATAGTAGGGATTTCCCAGTTTTTTAAAATTATCTATGTATAGCTTGATTCCATTATGTTCAGAGAACATGCTCTGAATGATTTTAGTCCTTTGAATTTGTTGAGGTTTGCTTTATAGCCAAATATTGAATCTATTTTGACAAATGTTCCATGTGTACTGAAAATAGTATGTATATTTTATTGTTGAGTGTAATGTTGTATGTATGTCAATTAGATCAAGTTTCTTATTTATTCAAGTCTTGTATATCTCTACTGACTTTTTATCTGCTTGTTTTATTAGCTATTGAAGGAAGTATGTCAAAGTCCTAGCAAGGAATGTGTGTTTTAAAATTTTTCTTTTCAGTTTTCTTTATTTTTTCATGTCTTTCTTTTACATCTATATTATTTATTCACAGAGATTTAAAATTCTCAAGTGGAATGATTTCCTTATCATTATATAATATAAACATCTCTTTTGTGTTAAGTAAATGTTCTTGCCTTAAAGCATACTGTATCCAAGATCAGCATAATTATATGTAATTTGTATTAGTATTTTTATGATATACATATTTTCATTCATTCACTTTCAACTCTACTAGCTCATAAGCATCATACAACTTTTGATAATTCAATATAATAATCTATTATTATTTCAACTCAATTTATATTTAATATAATTATATATTTTTATTTATTGTAGGCTTTTCCTTTATCATTTATTCATCTACCTTATACACGCATATACATAGGCATATAATAATTATGGATATTTATGGGATGCAGTGTAATGTTTTGATACATGTATACATTGTCTGAAATTCAAGTCAGAGTATTTAGTATATCCATTGCCTCATACATTACTTTTCATGTTCTTTTTCTTCTCAGTTTTTGCATTTTTTGAATGAATAATATATTTTTATTATGCCATTTTTCTTTTCTCAACCTTATAGTTATACATTTTTTTAGTCTTGTTTTAGTGATCTCCATAGAAGTTACAACATGCATTTTGACTTATTGTGGTCTAAGTTATTATTTCTATCACTTCCCTGATAATGTGAGAATTTCAGAATAATTGAATTCCATTTATTCTCCTCTCCGCCTCTTGCATTGTTATTGCTATGCATTTTAGTTCAACATATACCTCAGACCACACAGGCTATTATTATTACTGGTGGAGACAATATTTAGTCAATATTTATTTAAAATTTTTATTGCTCTTTACTCTTTTTGAAATTTTATGTTTTACTCTAAGATAACCTTTCTGTTCTTCAAAAGTTCCCTTTATTGTCTGTTTTACTGCATGTTTACTAGTTTTGTTCATTTGAATATATTTATTTCACTTTCATTATTGAACGATTTTGTTGTGAATATAGAATTCTAAATTAAAGATTATTTTCTTTCAGTATTTTAAGGATGTCATTTCAGTATCTTTTATCTCTATTCTTTTCTATGAGGTCAGTTCTCAGTTTATTATTGCTCCTTTGGAGGTAAATCAATAGACCAGGAAAAGATCGCCGTTCAATGTGACTGGGCATCATCCAATTCACTGAGGGCCCAAAAGGTGAACAAAAGGTGGGGGGAGGGCAAATTTGCTCCCTCCGCTGGAGCTGGGACATCCTCTTCTTTTGCCTCAAACATTGGCACTCCTGTTTCTCTGGCCTTTGGGCTTGGACTGAAGCTCTACCACTGGCTCCCCTTGACTTCCAGCTTGTAGACAGCAGATTGTGGAATTTTCCAGTCTCCATAAACATATGAGCCAATCCCTCATAATAAACCTACTTTATCTATCTATCTATCTATCTATCTATCTATCTATCTATCTATTTATCTATCTATCTATCTATCAATTAATCATCCATGTATCCATCTATCATCTATCTATCTATCTTATCAGTTCCGGTGGGGAAAAAAAAATCTCTAGCTAGTCCAGAAGATTATGCATCTTTTTTTTTCTGGTTGCTTTAAAAATATTTTCTGTGTAACTTTTGTTTTTAGCAGTATTATTACAATTGATCTAATATAATTTTATGTAGTCATGCTTGATTTATCTTGTTTGGGGTTCACTGAGTTTCTAGAACCTGTAAGTTGAGAGACTTCATTGGTTTTAGAAAATTACTGGCCATTGTCTCTTCAAATCTTACTTCCTCCCTGTCCTTCCTATCCTTTCCATTTGAAACTCCAATTTTATATATGTTAGACCATGTTGTTTTATTGCACTATTCTTTTCTGTGGTTTATTATTTTCCCTGTGTACTTCAATTTGGATATTTTTTATTAAGCTCTTTTCCAGTTTACCAATCCTCCTTCTGCTGCATATAATCTGTTGCTAACACCATCTAATTTTTTTCTTAATTTAGATATTGTATTTTCCAATTCTAGAATGTCCATTTAATTTTTGTATAGCTGTATTTTTGTTTTTTAGTTAGTTTTATCTTTCCATTCATTTTCTGTCCATGTTTCCTTCTATTTTCTTGAACATGATAATAATAGTTATTTTGAAGTCCTTGTCAGATTAACTCCAATACTTGGATCATCTTTGGTTATTACTGTTTGTTTTCTCTCTCTCTCTCTCTCTCTCTTTTTTTCTTTTGGTTATGAGGTTCTGTTTTTGTAACAAGTTTCTTTATTCTTTTTGAATGCCAGCAGTATATCTGCAAAATTGTAGACATCTTAGCTAATAGATTCACCCATTTGATCCTGGCCTATCTACTGGTGTCTGATTCCCTCTATAAATCAGGGATTGTGTAAGTCAAGGCTGAATTGAAGATGTGGTACTAATCAGTCTACCCTTAAATAATCAGAAAACTGAATGTACCTGGCTATTCAGTTTTCAACTCAGAGCCAGATGGATCCTAAACCGTAATTATTAGCTTGAAGGCTTTTGAAATCTCTGCTCTGCTTTGCAGATGCTTTTCACTTTGACAAATGTACTGAGGAGAACAATCGTATTTGGATTTGAAACCTCCCAAATTCCTTCTGGGTTCCTTGTCAATATGCCATATATTAAGGTAGTATTGTTACTTAGTAAGCATAGCATTCTTATGAATTCTGCTTGTAATTTTGAGATCTTTCCACATTTCTGTTTCGCCAATTGGCAAGCTGCTAATTCTTCTAATGGAGCCAACAGAGGGTGCTATAAATCTAGGGAAGCAAGTGCTATGAATGAATCAAGAGAAGAGTATGTTATACATCTAGAGGGAGTGGGCAATACTGGAGGAGGATAAGGGACTTGTTTATTCCTGTTTGCGTTATGTGAACTTCCTGTTTATTTCTCATTCCTGCCAATAACATCTCAGGCTCACTTATTGACACCAACTATGGCAGTTCATTTCAGTCACAATAGTTGAATCCAGTTTGCAATTTTTCAACTCTTGGAAGAACTAGCCTGCTTGTGCCCCCTCAGAGACACCAGAACAAGCCAGCTGCCACCCTTTTCTCAGAAACTGGGGTTATGGGATCAAGGGTACCTTCCTTCAAACTCAGAGACATTAGCACCAACTGAGCAGCATTCATTTCTCAGAAGTCCAAATTTTGATGCCCTAGGGTCACTCCTCTAAGCTTTTACATTTTATAAATTCTAATCTCTTCTGTTTAGTACCCCCAAGTCTTGGGTGTAGTAGGTGCTATCTTTAAAAGAATTATTGTAAGTTGACAACTTATAATTGTATAAATATATGGGATACAAAATGATGTTATAATTTATGAACACAATGTGGAAACATTAAATAAGCTAGTTAACACATCCATCACCTCAAATACTAGACATTTTTGTGGTGGGAGCATTTAAAATTTACATTCTTAGTAATTTTAAAATGCACAATAAATATTATGAACTATATTCACTATGCTGTGCAACAGATCTAAAAATGAAACATATTTCTCCCGTCTAGTTGAGATTTTGCACCCTTTGACCAACATCTCCCCATTCCTTCCCTCCTCGAACCTTTGCAACTACCATTCTATCCTCTGTGTCTATGAGTTCACTTGTTTTACATTCCTGCTATTGCTATCTCTATCATGCATTAGTGCTCTATTTTTTGTCTTTCAGATCTTCAATTCATAGTGTATGTACACTTTTGTTAAAATAATTGTTGTGGGTTCTGTTTCCTGACTCTGACTAATATGGCACATTTATGGATTTTCAGACAAAATGATTGTGTATGTAGAAAAACCTGAGCGATCGATAGAAAAGCTTCCATTTTTATTAAACGAATTTAGCACTGTCACAAGATATCTAGCAGGGCTAGAAAAGTGATGCATTTCCAAAAGTCTGAAACACAGGTGCTCCAACTAGTTTGCCTTTTACTTACTGATGAATTACTTGCAGAATATACAATATAATTATTATACTGGGAGTTTATGACAAGGTGGAAGGATGAAAACTGGGATTTTCACTGTATTGTATTTAAGGAGACCTCTTGAAAAAGACAACCTTGCTAAAGATGAAAATGGTTATGGGTCATTTGAAGACTATGGCAATTATTAAAATGCTAGCATAATTTTCTTTTGTTTCTTTTTTCTTTTTTCTTTTTTTTGGGCGGGGGGAGGACTGGAGTCTTATTTTGTCACCCAGCCTGGAGTGCAGTGGCGTGATCTCGGCTCACTGCAAACTCTGATTCCTGGGTTCAAGCGTTTTTCCTGCCTCAGCCTCCCAAGCAGCTGGGATTACAGACGTGCACCACGTCTCTTTCTCTTTTCTTTCTTTCTCTCTTTCTCTTTCTTTCTTTCTTTCTTTCTTTCTTTCTTTCTTTCTTTCTTTCTTTCTTTCTTTCTTTCTTTCTTTCTTTCTTTCTTTCTTCTTTCTTTCTTTCTTTTCTTTCTTTGTCTGTCTGTCTTTCTTTCTTTCCTTCCTTCCTTCCTTTCTTTCTTTCTTTTCCTTCTCTCTCTTTCTTTCCTTCCTTCCCCTTCCTTCCTTCCTTCCTTCCTTCCTTCCTTCCTTCCTTCCTTCCTTCCTTCCTTCCTTCCTTCCTTCCTTCCTTCCTTCCTTTCTTTCTTTCTTTCTTTCTTTCTTTCTTTCTTTCTTTCTTTCTTTCTTTCTTTCTTTCTTTCTTTCTTTCTCTCTCTCTCTCTTTCTTTCTTTCTTTCTTTTCTTTCTTTCTCTCTCTCTCTTTCTTTTTCTCTCTCTTTCCCTCCCTCCCTCCCTCCCTCCCTCCCTCCCTCCCTTCCTTCCTTCCTTCCTTCCTTCCTTCCTTCCTTCCTTCCTTCCTTCCTTCCTTCCCTCATTTTCTTCACTAATTTTTCTTTCTTTACCCATCACCTAAATGTAAGTATTCACCAGGGTTTATCCATAATACTTTTATTTTCTCAATCTATATCCCCTGCTACATGATCCCATTCATCCTCTTGCCTTCAACTTTTGCCTATATCATAACTTTCCAAACTGTTTTTGACATAGACGTTGCCTGGAAATCAAATTGCCTACTAAAAATTTCCACTTAAATGTCCTATTAGTTGTCAAATTTGACATGTCCTAAACAACTCATTATCTATTCTCCTCTCCCCCAGTGACTTCACTCAATTTGCTTTAACCCAATTAGCAATTCAACATCCACCCAGTTTCCCAAGCCTAGAAAGCAAAGATATTTTTAGTTTATTTTCTCCCTCCCTGGTCATATCCAATTAAACATTAAATCTTATCTATCTCATCTCTCAGGTATCTCTTAAATATAACTCTTCCTGGTCATTTTGATTGCCACTGTCTTACTTCTGTGTCTTCCCATCTCTAGCATGAACTTTGGTGTTAAAATCTTCTCCCTCTCCCATCTTTTCTTTATCTATTAGGTGAGTTATCTTATTAAAATGCAAATCTGATCCTTCTCTACTTTCAGTGCTACTGTGTTTCCTCATTATCCATGTCCAAGCTCAAGCTCCTTACATCCTCATCTTGCCATGAGTGTCTCTCTAGCAGTATTGGTTTTTTTCTCTGTTTTAATTTTTAATTTTTGTGGGTACATAGTAGGTGTATATATTTATGGGGTATATATCACATTTTGATACAGTCATATATAATACATAATAACCACATCAGGGTAAATGAGGTATGAATCACCAAAAGCATTTATCCTTTTTTGTGTTACAAACAATACAATTATACTCTTTTGGTAATCTTAAAATGTACAGTAAATTATTGTTGATTGTAGTCACCCTCTTGTGCTATCAAATATGAAATCTTACTCATTCTAACTAGATTTTTGTACCCATTAAACATGCCACTCCCCTCCAGCACCGGACTATCCTTCCTTCCCAGCTTCTGGTAACCATCATTCTACTATCTATCTCCATGAGTTCAGCTGCTTTAATTTTTAGATCCCTTAAATAAGTGAGAATAAGTGTAGTTTGTCTTTCTGTGCCTGGCTTATTTCACCTAACATAATGACCTCCAGTTCTGTCTGTGTTGTTGCAAATGACAGGATCTCATTAATTTTTATGGCTGAATAGTATTGTGTATATGTATCACATTTTCTTTATCTATTCATCTGTTGAGTTGCTTCCCAATCTTGGCTATCATGAATAGTGCTGCAACAAACATAGGAGTGCAGCTGTCTCTTCAATATACTTATTTTCTGTCTGTTGGGTGTATATCTAGCAGTGGTATTGCCAGATCATATGTGATATGGTTTGGATCTGTGTCCCTACCCAAATCTCATATTCACTTGTAATCCTCAGTGTTGGAGGTGGGGCCTCATGGTCAGTGATTGGATCATGGGGGTGGATCCTTCATCAGTGGTCTAGAATCATCTCCTCAGTGCTGTTCTTGTGATAATGAGCTATCATGAGATGCAGTTATTTAAAAATGTGTAGCATACACCTTCCTGCCACCTCTTGGTCCTGCTCCTGTCATGTAAGGTAAGCTTGCTCCCACTTTGCCTTCTGCCATGAGTAAAAGCTCCCTGAGGCCTCCCCAGAAGCAGATGCTGCCATGCTTCCTATACAGCCTATAGAAGCATGAGCCAATTAAACCTCTTTTCTTCATAAATTACCTAGAGTCTCAGGTATTTCTTTATAGCAGTGCAAAAATGGACTAATACGATATGGTAGCTCTATTTTTAGTTTTTTGAGGAACCCAGACAGTTCCTCATAAGGGTTGTACTAATTTATATTCCCACCAACAGTGTATGAGGGTTCCTTTTCCTCCACATCCTTGCTGGCTAAAATGGCTTTTATTGAAAAGACAGGCAATAACAATAGCTGGGGTGAGATATCTCATTGTAGTTTGGATTTGCATTTCTCTGATGATCAACGATATTGAGCATCTTTTCATACACTATTGCCATTTATATGTCTTCTTTTGAGAAATATTTGTTCATATCTTTTGCCCATTTTAAAATTATAATATTAGATTTCTTTCCTATTGAGCTGCTTGAGCTTCTATATATTCCAGTTATTAAACCCTTGTCAGATGGATACTTTGCAATATTTTCCTCCATTTTGCTGGTTCTCTTCACTTTGCTGATTGTTTCCTTTACTGTGCAGAAGCTTTTTAACTTAATGTGATCCCATTTGTACATTTTTATTTGGTTGCCTGTGCTTGTGGGGTATTACTCAAGAAATCTTTATCCAGTCCAATGTCCCGGAGAGTTTCCCCAACGTTTTCTTTTAGTAGTTTCATAGTTTGAGGTCTTATATTTATGTCTCCAATCAATTTTTATTTGTTTGGTGATTTTGTATATGGCAAGAGATAGGGGTCTAGTTTCATTCTCATGCATATAGATATCCAATTTTCCCAGCACCATTTATGAAATAAAGTTTTCCCAGTGTGTATTCTTGGCACCTTTGTCAAAAAGGAGTTCAATGTAGATGTATGAGCTTGTCTCCAGGTTCTCTATTCTGTTTCACTGGTCTATGTGTCTGTTTTTACACCCAATATTTTGTTGTTTTGATTACTATAACTCTGTAGTATAATTTGAACTCAAGTAATGTGATTCTTCCAATTTTATTCTTTTGCTAAGGCTAGCTTTGGCTATTCTGCATCTTTTGTGGTTCCGTATAAATGTTAGGATTTTTTTCTATTTCTATAAAGAATGTCATTAGTATTTTGATAGGGATTGCCTTGAATCTATAGATTGCTTTGGGTAGCATGAACATTTTAATAATATTGATTCTTTTAATCCATCAACATGGAATGTGTTTTTACTTTTTGTGTATGCTTCCATTTCTTTCATTACTGTTTTACAGTTTTCTTTTTTAATATTTAATTTTAATTTTGTGGGTATGTAGGTATATATATTTATGGAGTACATGAGATGTTTCGATATAGACATGAAATGTATAACAATCATATCATGTAAAATGGGGTATCTGTTTTCTCAAGCATTTATCCTTTGTGTGACAAATAATCCAAATATACTTTATTTTAAAATGTACAATTAAAGTATTATTGACTATAGTAACTCTGTTGTGGTATCAAATACTAAGTCTTATTCATTCTTCCTGTTTTTTTATATTCTTTAACCTCTCCCACCTCCCCACCACCACCTCTCCACCACCATCCCCACCTCTCCACCACCACCTACCCACTATTCTTCCCAGTCTCTAGTAACTGCCCTTCTACTCTCTACTACCACACATTCAATTGTTTGACTTTTAGATCCCACAAATAAGCGAGGACATGTGATATTTGTCTTTTATGCCTGGTTTATTTCACTTAGTATCATGACCTCCCGTTCTATCCATGTTGTTGCAAATGACAGCACCTCATTCTTTTTTTATGACGGATAGTACACCATTGTCTGTAAGTACCACATCTTCTTTATCAATTTATCTGTTGATAGATCTTATAGCTTTAATTGTAGAGATCTTTCATTGTTTTGGATAAGAAGTTAAATCCTAGGTATTTTATTTTATTTGTAGATATTGTAAATGAGATTACTTTCTTGATTTTTTTTCAGATTGATTACTCTCCAGCAACATTGAACTACTTCTTCCATGAGCTTGCTATGTTGTTTGGGTCCCTCTGCCTATATATATGTTTCTTTTTCCTACTGTGCTTTTCCCCCACTTTCCATCCAACCAGCTGCTATCTGTATATACTTTTAAACGGCTTCTGGGCAGCTCCTCCTTGACAGCACCAATAGGTAGTTTTTTTGTTTGGCCACTTATCATCTCCATACTTCTGTTATTGCAGTTATCATAATGACTAGTAATTACTTTTTACATTCAGCCTCAGACACTATATTGCAAATTCCTTGAGGACAGGAGCCTGGCTTATATATTATTTTCTAGTATCTGTCACAGTGCCTAGTACAGAGTAGGAACTCTAAAATATTTATTAAGTTGAACTAATTCTATGTAGCTCTCTAGCAAGAGCATGCTATTTCATAAATGAATAATAGATGAAATTGACTGATTACTTCAACAAAAGTTTACTGACATGTGGTGTGTGCCAACTGTGCTGGCTACTGAGGACACAGAGTAAATGAGAATCCTAGTCCTTGCTTGCATGGCGCATAGTCTCCAGGTCCTATTAGTGTCATCCTTGCCACCCTGCCAAGACCTTGGCTTCCTGCTCTCCAGGTTGTCCTGATTTCTCTCTTCCCTGATTCTTGTGGTTTGTTTGTATTTTTTGCTAATCTAAATTCCTCACGAACACCTTCCATCACCTGTTCACTGATCCATGACCTGTTCTTTCGACTGAAATGCATTTTAAAGGTCCCTGGCTTGACTTTGCTGGTCCTAATGCTGACTGCCGTGAAATGACCTCCGTCCCAAGTGACTATCATTCATTTTTTTCCCTAAAAAATACAATGTACCTACAGTGTTAACGCAAATAAGCCCCATGTCATATTAACAAATATGGTAACTTCAAGACCAGTAGACCAGAAATAGCCTGCCTCTTGTTATCTTATGCAGTCATGTGCACCATATTGGAATATTTCTTTCCTCAAAGGTGGGAACTGAGTCAGAGGCCATCTGTGTGGCCCTTGCTCACCAGTCCTGAGTGGCCAATAATTAATTTAGGCTGAATGTAATTACTCCCTTGTTAACGGTAGTTTTTCTGCACTTTCCTCAATCAGCTCTGGAGACACACCATTGAGAGTGATGTATAACTCCTGGCACAGAATGAAATCTGAGCCCTATGAAAAGACACAGGGAGAATCTGCTCTGTTGAACCTTGCAATGGGTTCAACACTCTTATCTAAAGTGCATTGGTGAAGTGTTCTAGAGAATGCAGCAGTCCAGGCTGCAAAGAGGAAACAGAAAGCTTCACTTTCTTTGACTTTGAATCCTATTACCTCCTTATGCATATTAAAACAATTTATACCACTCTAAAGTGTAAATTGAAAGAGGTGTGTTTGTTCAAGAAAAGGGAGAGCCTAAAAGAGAGGCTAGTTTTAGAAAACCGATATTTTTTATTAGAAGTTATAAAATGAAATAATTGAAAATATTTCAACATATTTTTCAAATGGTGAGAGATCATTCAGCTACTGTGCTACCAAATCACATTTGTATATTTTTTGACTTTTTGTATGTTATTTGTGTATGAATTTTATAAAATGGGCTTTTTTTTTTTTTTTAAGATGGAGTCTTGCTCTATTGCCCAGGCTGATGTGCAGCGGCGCGATCTCAGCTCACTGCAACCTCTGCCTCCTGGGTAAAAGCCATTCTCCTGCCTCAGCTTCCCAGATAGCTGGGACTACAGGCAGGAAGAAATAGGCATTGTTTAAGACAAAAATTGACAGTGTTTCATGGCATTCATTCCCTGGACTGTAAAGGCATATTATAAAGGAAAAGGGAAGGAAGTTGGAAAAGGAGAGAGGAAGGGAGAGAGATAAAGATAAAAGATGAAGGAAGAAAGAAAAAAAGGAAGAGAGGGAAGGAGGGAGGGAGGGGGAAGATAATTTTTACTGTGTACCAAAGTTAGGAAAAATGAAATCCTCCTGCCCCACCCTGCTACACAAATGTCTACATTAGGACCATGGACGTGTGGGCAACCAGGTCAATCCCTCCTCTCCTGAAGATGATTGGAGGCATTCTTTTGGACTTTCAAATAGTCCAGGTAGGTTCACCCTCACCTCTGCCCACATATCTGTGGGGCACTTCCCACAGAGATCTAAACAAGGGTAAAAAGGCCTACCTAGTATGAGGTCCTGGTTCTCTTTTTCATAAAGAGTTATAAGAAATACAAGTTTTCATTAAACTGTCACGAATTGATTAGAAGGACTCCAACATAGGGTTTGGACTTTTTCCACACAATGTGACTGCTGAAAGTTATTTCTGCCAAAAGCGAAGCTGTTTTCAAACATGTTCTGGAGCTAAGGTCTTGCTGGTGTTAATGCCCTCCAGCCTAAGGCCACCAGGCACACCACTGGAGTTGCATAGGCTGTTTTTTAACTTGTTGCAGTGAGGAAGAGCATACACCAAGGAAATGGTGGGCCTCTCAGCAAGAAGGTGTTAGGCATTACCAGAGTAGTTGAGCTTGTGTTAGGTGACTTGGAGAAGAGTTCTTGGAAGCAGGACTTTGCTTTGAATTGGATGAATAACGTCAGAAAGTTGGTATAATCCTACAGTTAAGCATCTTAGTAAGTTTGATTTAATGTGGGGAAGACTAGAGAGGGCAAGGGTATAACTGGCAAAGAAGCAGTATCCACTCATGTGGTACAGATAGGGGGATACTTGGTCACTTTTGAGGTTTGAAATTATTCATGTCTTTTTTTTCTGTGTTCATACAAGACCAATGAGAGGTCTTGCTTTTGTACTAATCCACTACAGACACAGTGTGTCTTACTGGACGTTGGTATTTTTGATATTGTTCATGAACAACAGGAGAAAGGCAAGGCTTAGCTGCAAATGCCAGGCCAAATCGAAAATTTCAGGGACCATTTTTTTCTTTTTCCACTTGGAAGCCAGAATTCACTGACTTGAAGGCAAAATGATAGAATTTTGGTTTATAATTTAAAGGTTAAAATAAACATGCACCTTTATTCCTGTTTTTCAAAGGCATATAAAGGGAATATAAATTTAAAAGTGAAAAGCAGGTGGCATAAAATAGAAAAGCTAGTTATCTTGAGATATATCTAACTTAAACATTTAAAAAAGTAATCATTATCTAATATCTTAGGACATGCTTATAATGATTTTGCATATTCACATTCTTTTATTGTTATTACATTTTTAATCTATGGTGATATATTAAGCTGGCATTTTTTAATCAATAAACTTTCTGAAAAAGTCAGGGCCCTACAAAAATACCTTTGTGTAAATACTGCAGTTATAATTAGACTTGAAATACATCTACTGAAAATACAAGAGAATCTTAGTTAGCATAAATAATTTTAAGTGAGACAGAGTGTGTCCTATTATGCTAGGATTTAGGACAGGTCTCCCTAGTGAAGTCTGGGTCAAAACTTGAACATAAAGTTGAGAACTTAGAAAATCAGAGAGTATTTATCAATAATATGTAAAAGCTAGTAACTAGAAAAATATTTTTCCTTTGAAATTATCCCCCAAAGGGCCTTACTTTTCAACTTCAATTTGCTAGTATAGACTTGGCCTTAGTTTTGTAAATTAAAAAATGTTTGAAAGGTAGTTAGAGACTAGAACAGTGATAAGACATAAACCATGAAAGTAAAGCAAATTTAAAAACCCAAGTGAATACTGTGAATACTTCTAGACTAAACTGATCAAGTGAATGAGTTTGGAACATATTTGATATTACATTTAAAATAGACATGTTATTTCTTAAATGTTTAAATTTGAGGTTGAAGGAGTTCCTCAAAGACTCCTAAAATTACTTAAGCTTTCATGAATAGTGAAAAAAAAAATTGTTATTCCTGAGAATTTTGCTGAAGTCCTTGACAATGGATGGTCAGAAAATATTTCTAAACTCTTTCTAAATAATTTCATTTTTGAACTTGGCAAATTACTTCATCGTTGTGGAACAAGAAAATATTGTTTCTTGTGTATTGAAATCTTCCTTCATACGGCAATTCTACAATTCTTCTGCAGTAAATGTAGTCCTCTTTAGGGACATTTTACTTCAAAAATGACCTCAAACATGAACTGTCTACCATAGACCATTTTCACCTGAAGACCGTGGTCCTTCACAGAAAGGTAGTTTGCTTTAGTAGGTTGAGGAGGAAATGACATTTAGTCTTTAAAAATGATCGTGAAAAAGAGGCTGACTTAAATCAAGTAAAGCTGTTTTGGCACAAATTTCTAGTGTGTGCCTTTGTAGACTTTCCCAGGCCTGAGTGGAAAATAAATGGGACATTGTGGTAACCCTGGCAGAAAAGCTGTTCTTAAGATTTCTGCACGCTGTACAAATGCTGTTAACAGAGAAGGTTGTGTGTGCATTTATGTAATTGTGACATATAAATAAAAAAAAAAAGTAGATGGGTATGATACTGTATACCATCAGAATGATTTTACTTTCATTTTAAAGGGAACTCTGAAGCCATAGAGTAAATTGCTATAGATCTAAAACACAGGAACATGCAGACATCTCCATGATCCCAAAATTTGAGAAAGCATCCAAGTTAGTGAATCTGAGTGCCAGTTCAAATTCACATTTCTTCTGAAATTTTTCTTGGAGTTCAGGAATGGTGCTTTCTAATCTTGTTGAGATTATAGAGTCTTCCCATAGCTTTTTAAACTAGTTACAACTCCATAAGGGTGATGAGTGGGGAGGGCAGGCCCTTAGGTGATGGAAAGGTTCTATTTCAAGAACCATTAATAATGTCTTTGAAAATCTGTGGTTATTTGAAACAGATAAAAATTAAAGTTTTTAAAAATTTAACAAGCCCTTACATTGTGCCAAACACTCTTTTAAGCATTTTATAAATATTAAGTCACTTACTATTCATAACATTCGTACTATTCATAACAACCCTATATTTCCCCATTTTACATATGGAGAGAAACTGAGGCACAGCTAAGTATGCCCAAAGTTACGTGGCTTATAAATGTTGGAATCAGAATTCATACCCAGGCGTTCTGGCTCCCAAATTGGAACTCTTAACTATTATGGTATGCACACCGGGTTTACCATTTGCGCATCAATTCTGCATCAGGTAGTTAGACTGCTCAGGAGCTACAGTGCACCAAGCAGAGCAGGCATGTCCTTACATTCTAGTTAAATGAAAAAAAAAATGAGTGACTTATTGAGAATGATATATGTTGAGAATGAAAACTTATAATAGAATTGCTCGCAGTCCCTACATTGTTCCCTTTCTTGCAATGTTTCTTTGTATTTCAGGTAAAATCAAATCCCTATTAGGATAAATGATTGAGTGTTCCTATAAAGAATTGTTCCCTTAGTTCAAGCAGCCAGATTTCATTCCCAGATGATCAAAAACAGACTTGATGAAATGGAAAAGCACAGATAGAAACAGGTATGTGGAAGGGTATATTTCAAACACGTTTATAATAGTATCTGGAAAGACTAGAAGAGGAATATGTCATTAATGATGCTGATACATTGGGGACGGAAGTTATAGATTAGGTTTCGGTTGGTTCTATGTTCTTCTCTTGAGGCTCTTGCATGGTAAATGACTATACCTGTCTGACATTTGGCTGAGGAGATTGTCCACTAGAAGTTGGGACAACTCTACCTATTGGAATTAGTGGCTGACACCCAGTAGGACTTGGTAAACATAAATAAAGGAACTTAGTACCACATATGATATATAATACATGTTCAATAAATAGAAGAACATTTTCATTATTCCTTTTTAAATTCCCAGATATTTGGGTTTAATAAAACTAATTTTTTAAAGTGAATGGGGAAAACTGGATTTTCATAACAAAATAATTAAAGCCCATTTTATTCATTTACTTAACTGCAAGGAAATTGTGAATAAGATGTTCATATTTTATTTTGAAATTATACCTTTAAAGATTTACTCTGAAGAGTAAAGTCCCAGGCTTCCAAGGTAAACCAGAAAATACCTTGAAAGTGTTGCAATATGAAACCAAAATATTCTTCCATCTCATGGAACTCCTTTTTGAATCCAAAGGCAGATATAGTGATTTTGTAATCTAAAAACAGGGCAACATTAGTGGGAAAGGTTTTCCCATCTCCTTTCAGGGTGGATAATGTTGTGGACAGTGGCAGTAGAACTGCATAAGTGGAAAAGTTATGGCTCAGGAGCCAACAGAAGAAGGTTCTAGAGAATTATGTGCCTAAGTGCCGGCATAGATTCTTCCTCAAGAAGACAACAAATAGCACCTTTAGTCCTTTATGCAATAGCCTTGATAATCATTTGAAAGTAACTCTGATTGTATCACCTCTCCATGTCAATCTCATCACTGTTTGGCTAAACTCAGAAATCTTCAAGACTCCAGGGCCTGGCGTGATCTGGCCCCAATCTCCCTTTCTTCTTCGTCACCCATCATGTTGCCCAGGCACTCTGCTTCAGGCTGTCTGAAGATCTCTCAGTTTCTTAATTCAAGGATGTTCTCTCTTGTCGTAGGGAACTTCTCAGTATTGCTTCTGACTTGAACACTCTCCCACTTTTCTCATGGCTGATTTTCACTTCTATGCATGACTCACATTTATAATTCTAGCTCTTATTTCTCCTCAGAACTTGTGACCCATATATGGAAGTGCCGCATCAACTTCTGCACTTGAATTCTTTCAAATGATTTTACACTCAGCCAGTTCAATGCTCAGCTCATGATCATTCCCTTTAAGCCTAATCCTCTTCCAATACACATATCTCAGAGCAAGTTCACTTTTCCATCCAGCTGTGCAAGTCAAAAATTTAGGACTCATTTTGCCCCCTTCTTTTCCTTCACCATTTCCCATATCAGATCTATAACCAATATGTTTGACTTTGCCCTCTATGTATCTCTTGAGTCCATTTCTTTCTTGTTTCAGACTCTGTGGTTGATAACTCATATATCACATAGCTATTTTATTTTTAGAGCAACCTAGATGTTCCCACATTCCAAAATGTTAAGGACAAGGATTTCTTAAACATGATAAAATTCTCTACCAGTTCCTACATGTTCTATGTAGCTCATATAATCATTTTCCTTTTGTCTTAATATTTTGCATCATTCACATTGAAAATGACTATTTCATGGGAAACAAATGATAGCTACTTTTCCAGACATTTTCCAAATGTTTTGCAATCACTGATGGGTCAACTGCTTACTCTGTGAATCTGCACAGAATCACTAATGATAAGGTTAGAGGCCACAGAAAGCCTCAGTGAGAGGGCAGCATTTGAATATTTAGTGTCACAGAAGCAGGAGTTTTATAATCTTATAAAAATATGATGATACGATCATTAAAATTCTTACTGCAGTCCTATCTAGTCAAAATGCATTACTTTCAAATGAGAATCTTTTTCTAACAGGACAGCAATGACAACCAAACTTCTTCCAACTGATTTACCTGCTATTAAAACCCAATGTCAGGAAAGAGAGTCACTCCTACACTGAAGAAATTCTAGATCTTCAAGAAAGCAGATAAATAATCTCTGGAGTCAAAGATGGATAAATCTCAGGATCTTGGGGTAACATTTAAGAAGAGAGCACCTTATAAAGATAAACCAGTCACTTAAGTAAAACACAGAAACTCCAGAGGAAAGGCACAGAGAGTCCCCAGGGCTATATTTCCCTCTCTTTACCTTTTTGCTCAAGGACTGCTGTATCCCGTAGTCATAGCTCTCTTGACTGCCTTTTCAATGGGGAGGTCACCCTGGTGAAAACATCCCCCGGCAAGTTTTCATCACCGCTCACCCATTCTGCTCCTCTCCTCTTGAGGATCATACCTTTTATTCCAGAAACGTCTGGCTGTTCTGCTGAGCACAGGTAAGGAATGCCATCCAACTGGTCTAAAGTAATTGGCCAGAAGGAAACAGGAAAATGGACTTGTGTTTCTAGCAGGCAGCTGTGTCGAACACTGAGGAAACTATCCCCTCTCAATAGCTATTTTTTTTTTTTCTTATCTCACTCTGGATATCTGTGTTCAAGCAGGTGCTGTCCAAACCTACAGACTGGGCCTTAACATGATACCAATGACTTAGACATTCTTATCCCATTTTAAAAAGTGTGAGTCTTTGAAATGATAGGTATATTTCAACTTATGGTTAGTTTCTTCTAAGGCCTGCATTTATGACATGGGGCCTAAAGCCCAGAATAGTAAGAAATCTCCAACCAACTTCAAAATCCACCCTGCGATGTTTCACCAGATTGCTCATCCCAAAATTTGATATTCAGCATGTAATGACCCACTCAAGAAGTTTTAATGGTTACACATGACTTATACAATAAAATCTATACTCTTCCCTTTAATAAATTTTTACCACAATTTATATTCATTCTGACTTTCCAACATCATATCCCAGTACTTCCCAGTGCAAACTATTTTGCTTACCTGAAAAACAGTCTATTCATCATCATTGTTCATTCATTCAGCAGGCATTTATTAAGCACCTATTATGGTTCAGGCATCATTCCAGGCACGGAGAATTATAGCTCTGAACAACATAAATGAAGTTCATGACAGGAGTGTATACTCTAGTGTAGAGAAACAGACATTAAACAAGCAAAGAAATATTTAATGGGGCAGGTGTTGGTAAGGGCTATGATGATGAATAAATCACTGAGGGACCTAGAGGCCTGAGTGGTGTCTTCCATAGGAGGGTCCAGGAAGTTCCTGAGGAGGTGACACTTCAGCAGAGACCAGAAGAAGTCAGGCCCCGTGGCTCACGCCTATAATCCCAGCACTTTGGCAGGCTAAGGCAGGTGGATCACCTGAGGTCAGGCATTCGAGACCAGCCTGACCAACATGGTGAAACCCATCTCTACTAATTAAAGTATAAAAAATTAGCCAGGCGTGATACTGGGCACCTATAATCCCAGCTCTTCCAGAGGCTGAGGCGGGAGAATTGCTTTAACCTGGAGGTTGCAGCGAGCCAAGTTCACTTCACTGCACTCCAGTCTCAGCAACAAGAGAGACATTCTGTCAAAAAAAAAAAAGAAAAAAGAAAAAAGAAAAAAACCAGAGACCAGAAGAAAGTGGTGAGGTTGCAGGTCATGTGGGCAGACAGGTGTGGAGCGTTCCACGCTGATGCAACAACACATGCGGAGGCTTTGCAGTAGGAATGTGCTCATTGTATTCGAGGGGAACAAGGAGGCCAGTGTGAGCAGCTGGGGCAGAGCAAGAAGAATTAAGTGATAGGAGATGAGTCAAGAAACAATGGGGAGATGTAAGCTCAGGTAGGACCAATGAGGCCATGGTAAGGATCTAAGCTACTTTGATGAAGGAGGTGGAAAGCCATGTGAGGATTTAAGAAAAAACAAAAACAAAAACAAAAAAAACCAACCTTATGTTCATTCTAAAACGATCTTCTGGTTCAGTGTGAGAGTACCCTATAAGAGGGTTGAGGGTAAAAGTAAAGGAACCAATTATGAGGTGATTGTAATAATCCAAACAAAAAATAGTGGTGGTGGCTCAGGATGGCGGCAGTCGGGGTGATGAGAAGTGGTCAGATTCTGGATATGTTTTGAAAGAGGAGAGGGCGGGATTGTTGATGGGTTCAATGCAGGATAAGGGAGAAAAAGAGAAGGTAGGCACAACTTTAAGATTCTTTTATCTGAGCAACTGAAAGAATGGAATTTCTATTAAATGATCTGGGGAGTAATTTTTAGAGGTGGGAGATGGGAAATCAAAAGTTCAGTCTGGTATATATATTTTATAGATGTGAGATGCTATTAGAAGCACAAAGAAAGATGTTAAATAAGCAATTGGCCATGATCACACCAGTGCACTCCAGCCTGGATGACACAGCAAGACCCAATCTCCAAATAATAAATAAATAAATAAATAAATAAATAAATAAATGGAATTGGGTGTCCAAGTCAGGGGAGTATTCTGAGTAGGCTGGAAAAATTAGGGACTTTCAGCATATAAATGACATTTAAATCAGTGGACCTGCATAGCATCACCTAGGATATGAGGATATATAAAGTACAGAAGAGAAGAGGTCTGAAGATTGAGCCTTTAGAGGTGAGGGAAAGAAAGAAGAATCAGGAGATTGAGATGGGGAAACCATTTAAATGAGAGGACAACCACCCTCCTTCTTGCCTTAGCTCTCGCCAGTCTGTCTACCAGAAATGTTCAGAAATGTGTCCTTAATCCTCTCCATTTGTTTACATCTTACCAATTTCTCATAGTTTGGCACTTAATTCTGTGCTGTGTGACTTCTCATCTTGAGTTTAATTTTATTATTTAACTTTTGTTTATGTTTTAGCTCCTTCTGGATGTATCATTTTGTCTTTTACCCAATGCTATTCTTTAATTTTGTTACTTGACTCCTCTCTGAGTGTGTCTGGGCAGGTCAGTCCTTCTGCAATATCTCACCCATCCTGAACCTCAAGTGTAAACACTCAAGAAAATCATTGGTAACACCAGTCTATTGACAGATGACAAAAGAAACTGGGAGTATTGGGGTCTGGGATTCAATTCTGATGTGGCCCTAGTAACTGGAGATATAAAAATGTTTGGCCATTATGCTATGGTACAAACTAGGTGGCACTTGAGATCATCAGTCAAGCCAAATCAATAGAGAAATGTATCAAGCAAATTATTTCACAAGGAAACGAATGTATGTAAAGCAGTTCCTGCCTTCTTGGAGTTCATTCTTCAAAACAAGCAAATAAAGCAGGAAAGAAGCCTGGGGGAGAGGGGTTGTAGGGGAAGAGAGAACATCAGGAAGAATGGCTAACAGATGGTGGGCATATACCTAGGTTAGGCATGATCTGTGCAACAAACCACCATGGTACATGTTTACCTATATAACAAACCTGCACATCCTGCATATGTACCCTGGAACTTAAAAGTTAAGGGGAAAAAAGAAAACTGACTCTTATTATCATTCTGTGGAAATAATGAGGCAGGGATGCTCCTCCACTGACCAGGCACTGCCCTCCAAAGACCAGGAACAGCCTGCAGGTGGCAACCTTTGCAGCTCTGCTTTCCTTCTCTCCCCAGAGACACACCACCATTAGGTGGAGTTTAATTCTGGTTTGAGCTAATAACACAGGGAGAACTATTTTACATATTTGGTCTCTCTGGTAGATGATATTAGTACAAACATTAAAATGATGGTTCCCACGCGGGCAAAAATGTGAAAAAAAGAGAACTCTCATATACTGTTGGTAGGGATGTAAATTAGTACAATCACTAGGGAGAACAGGTGGGAGGTTCCTCAAAAAACTAAAAATAGAGCTAACGTATGATTCAGCCATCTCACTTCTAGGTATATACCCAAAAGTAAGGAAATCAGTATATCAAAGGTATATCTGTATTCCCACGTTTATTGTAGCACTACTCACAATAGCCAAATTCTGGGAGCAACCTAAGTGTCCATCAACAGGCAAACAGATAAAGAAAATGTGGTATACTCACACAATAGGGTACTATTCAGCCATAGCAAAAGAATGATATTCTGTCATTTTCAACAACATGGATGGAACTGGGGGTCATTATGTTAAACGAAATAAACCAGGTACAGAAAGACAAATTTCATATATTCTCACTTATCTGTGGGAGCTACAAATTAAACAATTGAACTCATGGAGATAGAGAGTAGAATGATAGTTACCAGAGGTGGGGTTGGATAGCCAAGGGTGGGCCTGGGAAGGGGGAGGATGGAAAAAGAGTACAAAAAAAATAGGAAGAACAAATAAGACCTAGTATTTACTAGCACAACAAGATGACTATAGTAAAAGGTAATTTAATTGTTTATTTAAAAATAACTAAAAGAGTATAATTGTATTGTTTGAAACACAAAGGATAAATGCTTGAGGTAATAGATACCCTATGTACCCTGATGTGATGATTACATATTGCATGCCTGTATTAATGTATCTCATGTAATCCATAAATATATATATATATATCTACCATGTACCCACAAAAATTAAAAATAAAAATTAATGATGCTGTTCCCCAAGACTGGCATTTTAGAGGAAAGAGTGATTTTGAATCTGTGCTTGTGACAACTACAAATTATTTAATATGTACTAATCATAGTACATATGATCATAATACAGGTGTGAGTCTGATGCCTTATTTATTTATTTTTTTCATTAAGCAATGGCCCTGGTATTGCCAATAGGAAGCAAAATGACTTGAGCTAGTTTCATTCAGAACAGTCAGGTGGGCATGTTTTTTAAGAACAAGAATTAGCTATGATGAATGATCTGATTAAGCTTTTAAGTAGCAAAAGACAAGGTTTGTTTGTTTGGCTTAAAGCTAATGACTTAAATACCCTTTTTTAAAAAAAATCCATATTCAGATTAAAGTTACCCAGTTGAAAGAAAAATTAGGCCGGGTGCTGTGGCTCACGCCTGCAATCCCAACACTTTGGAAGTATGAGGCGGACAGATAACCTGAGGTCAGGAGTTCGAGACCAACCTGGCCAACATGGTGAAACCCCATCTCTACTAAAAATACAAAAATTAGCAGGGTGTGGTTGCATGTGCCCTGTAATTTTTGTAGTCCCAGTCACTCAGGAGGTTCAGGCAAGAGAATCACTTGAGCCTGGGAGGTGGAGTGCAGTGAGCCAGGTCATGTCGCTGCACTCCAGCCTGGGCGACAGAGAGAAATTCTGTCTCAAAAAAAAAAAAAAAAAAGAAAGAAAAAATAAAAGAAAAAAATTAATAATGATTTTTTAAAAATCAAAATAATGTTGCTCTGTGGAGTTAATGTTGTCTCACAATTAATCCAACTTTTCTAAGTCACAAATGAAGCAGGTAAAAAGTTGAGAGATTAAAGCAAAATTTTCATTCAACAATGGTTGTACAGGTTGAAATAGGTAAATAATCCTTTATGTAAGAAAAATACAATGAGAGATAATAGACTGTAATTACCAATCAATATTCCTGTAAAACCAAAATTCTAGACAATATTATCAAAAAGTTAATTTAATAATTATCTTCCATAGTAAAAAGGAGTAATTTATTTACACTTATTGCTGTAAACTTTATTCCACAGAATTGTAACCTGATTTAAATAGGGTAGTCAAATTCAGAATGCTTTTTAGTTAATGAAAACTGCAAACCCAGAATGTCATTAAAATATCACTATTTTAATTTTCTAATCTTCCTTTTTCTTCTTCATGAGAGCTACAGACACCAGATAAATCAACTTGTTTATGGGTAATGCCTTATTTTTTTCCCCCTTGAATTTTTTTATTTAAATAAGTCTTTGTCTTAAAAGAGTATATATCATCAGTCAAAATAATGCTATCACTTCTGAAAATATTTTCATTTTCTGACATGCACTGAGGTGCCATAAAGTAGTGTTGACAACTCCATCTTTAGCATTCCACAAATCTTACAGAGATATATCATCAGAAAACCACACAGTCTATATCCGGGCTCTGACAAAACTGAAACATGGCCTGCAAGCCACAGATAAGGTTTTGAAATGTTAGTCACTGAAAAGGTGGTAACAGAAACAAGGATCAAATGCATGTACACCTTCACCTTTGGACGCCTGCGGTTTTGAGCCGTGCCACTTTGGTAAAAGATACTGCCATTTGGCCTCTCGGCAAAATCAGTGGATATACCGAGTGTGATACAACATGAAAACACATGATGAACTTGGAGTTAAGTGTGTTGGAATTAAGAGGTGCTGAGAAGCAATGACACAGCATCTTTAGCAAATAGGAGAATGAGAGGCTTAGGGTAGGAGCAGCTTGGGACAGAGCTAGAGGGATCAAAGCAACATGCCATCGTGCAGCCGCCAGCAGTGGCACAAATGGAAACTAGGAAACATTTCAGAGAAAGTGGAAACTTCTTTCTCATCATCTTCATTTTCATTATCTTCTTTTTTAGTCACTAAATGTTGTGGGATTTCAGGCTGTTCTCAATTTTATATGGAAATTTTAATAGATAGAAGTGGACAAAAACTCATTAGACTAGACCTGGACATGAAATACTAAACCAAAGGATTTTTGTTTAGAAAAGACTCTTAAATATAACCAGAATAATCACAAATATTACCTTTAAGATAGAATTTATAATCATTCACTTCTTAATGGTTCCTCTCTCATGCCATCTATTTTCAAACAAAGCTGAGTTTATGGCCATGATACGAGATTACATTCCCGTGCAGTTGCAGTATTTCTTCTATAATGATTTATTTAAAAGGGCTTCACCATGATAGCTCTCCAACTTTGTTCCTTCCTGTATATCACTGTTCAGGGTCAAAAGCTGGGAAAAGGGCTGGTCCCTAAGGCCTAACATATTTCACCAGTGGAGACTCTGGCTTTTCACTTCTCTTTCTCTCCTCATCACTTTATGCTTAAAGAAGAACAGATGTGGAAACGTTTAGAAAAAGACTAATTGAATTTCACATAACACAATTTAGCATTGTTTGAGGAAGTACCTAAATCAACAGCACATTTTCCAAAGTCCCAGACTCGCCTAATTAGAACACCAAACGTGTGACTAATTGGCCACACTTCCACCAAAGGCTCTGCTGCAGATGAGCTGTTGCCGGTTCCCCTCGCCCCAGCTGAGGCCGGCGGTCTGGCTGTGAGGCAAAGCGGTTGCTCTAAATGAGCTGGGCAGAGTATAATGGGGAAAGAACTCGGAGAACAAATCCACATGAAGCAGGAGAGGAATTGGAATGTGTACGCTGTGGCAGCATCCAGAAAATTACCAGGAGATTATCAGTACATAAATTAAGAGATTCTTGGGGCTCTGTAATTGGGATCATTAATAGCCTGCTCTTTATCATTTCAGCTTCATGGTCTTAGAACTTGACATCTAATTAAAATATAATCTGATATCACCAGCAAAGGCTCCACTTAACCCAACCCTTCACCACTGGCAGATCTGTTTTTTGCATGCAACAGGAGGCTTTCTTTTTTTTTTCTCACTTTATTTCCTGATGGTGTGCAGGAAAGTGTGTGGGGAAGAAGGAGCACAATTAGAGGAAAGAGGGAAGATGATTCTGGGCTTGTTTCTATTGTAAAACTCTGAACATTTTGCTTTAGGGAGTCTATATTCCCCACCTTGTCCCCTAAGTATAAAACCCAGGGAACTAGAAGTGACTTTAAAAGTCATTTGGTACAACTTTTGCATTTTATAGATGAGGATTATGGGGCCAAGAGAGGTAAAGTAATTTGCCTAGGGCCACACATCTCTTTGGTGACCAATTTAGGATGAGAAATCAAACATATGACACTCCATATCTAGTGCAATTTATACTTCCTCTTTTGTGCTTGAGCTGATGTTGAGAGTAACATGTTTCACAATTATCTAATGATGTGCCTCTTCAATTCCAATCTTTTATTATTATTATACTTTAAATACTGGGATACATGTGCAGAATGTGCAGGTTTATTGCATAAGTATACACGTGGCATTGTGGTTTGCTGCATCCAACAACCCATCATTCACATTAGGTATTTCTCCTAATGCTATCCCTCCCCTAGGCCCCCACCCCACAACAGGCCCGGTGTGTGATGTTCCCCTCCCTGTGTCCATGTGTTCTCATTGTTCAACTCCTACTTATGAGTCAGAACATGCGGTGTTTGGTTTTCTGTTCCTGTGTTAGTTTGTTGAGAATGATGGTTTCCAGCTTCATCCATGTCCCTGCAAAGGACATGTACTCATTCTTTTTTATGGCTGCAAGTATTCCATAGTGTACATGTGCTACATTTTCTCTAGCCAGTCTATCATTGATGAGCATTTGGATTGGTTCCAAGTCTTTGCTATTGTGAATAAAGCTGCAATAAACATAGGTGCGCATGTGTCTTTATAGTAGAATAATTTCTAATCCTTTGGGTATACACACAGTAATGGGATTGCTGGGTAAAAAGGTATTTCTGGTTCTAGATCCATCAGGTATCACCACGCTGTCTTCCACAATGGTTGAACTAATTTACATTCCCATCACCAGTGTAAAAGCGTTTCTGTTCCTCCACATCCTCTCCAGCATCTCTTGTTTCCTGACTTTTTAATGATCATCATTCTAACTGGCATGAGATGGTATCTCATTATGGTTTGCTTTGCATTTCTCTAATGACCAGTGATGATGAGCTTTTTTTCATATGTTTGTTGGCTGCATACATCTTCTTTTGAGAAGTGTCTGTTCATATCCTTCACCCACTTTTTAATGCGGTTGTTTGTTTTTTTCGTGTAAATTTGTTTAAGTTCCTTGTAGATTCTGGATTTTAGCCCTGTGTCAGATGGATAGATGGCAAAAATTTTCTCCCATTCTCCAGGTTGCCTGTTCACTCTGATGGTAGTTTCTTTTGCTGTGCAGGAGCTCTTTAGTTTAATTAGATCCCATTTGTCAATATAGGCTTTTGTAGTCACTGCTTTTGGTGTTTTAGTCATAAAGTCTTTGCCCATGCCTATGTCCTGAATGGTATTGCCTAGGTTTTCTTCTAGGGTTTTTATGGTTTTAGTTCTTATGTTTAAGTCTTTAATCCATCTCGAGTTAATTTTTGTATAAGGTGTAAGGAAGGGGTCCAATTTCAGTTTTCTGCATATGGCTAGCCAGTTTTCTCAGCACCATTTATTAAATATGGAATCCTTTTCTCTTTGCTTGTTTTTGTCAGGTTTGTCAAAGATCAGATGATTGTAGATGTGTGACATTATTTCTGAGGCCTCTGTTCTGTTCCATTGGTCTATATATATGTTTTGGTACCAGTAACATGCTGTTTTGGTTACTGTAGCCTTGTACCATAGTTTGAAGTCAAGTACCGTGATGCTTCCAGCTTTGTTATTTTTGCTTAGGATTGTCTTGGCTATATGGGCTCTTTTTTGCTTCCACAGGAAATTTAAACAAGTTTTTTCTAGTTCTGTGAAGAAAGTCAACAGTAGCTTCATGGGGATAGCATAGAATCTACAAATTACTTTGGGCAGTATGAACATTTTCATGACATTGATTCTTCCTATCCATGAGCATGGAATGTTTTTCCATTTGTTTGTGTCCTCTCTTATTTTCTTGACTGGTGGTTTGAGGTTCTCCTTGAAGAGGTCCTTCACATCCCTTGTGTATGAAGTATTGTGAATAAACAATAAGTTGTATTCCTAGGTATTTTATTCTCTTTGTAGCAATTGTGAATGGTAGTTCACTCATGATTTGGCTCTCTCTTTGTCTATTATTGGTGTGTAGGAATGCTTGTGATTTTTGCACATTGATTTTGTATCCTGAGACTTTGCTGAAGTTTCTTATCATCTTAAGGAGATTTGGGGCTGAGATGATGGGATTTTCCAAATATACGATAATGTCACCTTGAAACAGAGACAATTTGACTTCCTCTCTTCCTATTTGAATACACTTTATTTCTTTCTCTTGCCTGATTGCCCTGGCCACAACTTCCAATACTATACTGAATAGGAGCGGTGAGAGAGGGCATTCTTGTCTTGTGCCAGTTTTCAAAGGGAATGCTTCCAGCTTTTGCCCATTCAGTATGATATTGGCTGTGGGTTTGTCATAAATAGCTCTTATTATTTTGATATATGTTTTATCCATACCTAGTTTATTTTTGTGCATTTGCCAAGGAGTGTTTTACTTCCAATAATGTGGTCAATTTTAGAATAAGTGCAATGTGGTACTGAGAAGAATGCATATTCTGCTGATTTGGGGTCGAGAGTTCTGTAGCTGTCTATTAGGTTCGCTTGATCCAGAGCTGAGTTCAAGTCCTGAATATCCTTGTTAATTTTCTGTCTAATTGATCTGTCTAATATTGACAGTGGGGTTTTAAAGTTTCCCACTATTATTGTGTGGGAGTCTAAGTCTCTTTGTAGGTCTCTACGAACTTGCTTTATGAATCTGGGTGCTCCTATATTGGGCGCATATATATTTAGGAGAGTTACCTCTTCTTGATGCGTTGATCCCTTTACCATTATTTAAAGCCCTTCTTTGTCTTTTTTGATTTTTGTTGGTTTAAAGTGTGTTTTACCAGAGACTAGGATTGCAACCCCTGCTTTTTTTGCTTTCCATTTGCTTGATAAATCTTCCTCCATCCCTTTATTTTGAGCTTATGTGTGTCTTTGGACGTGAGATGGGTCTCCTGAATACAGCACACTGATGGGTCTTGACTCTTTATCCAATTTGCCAGTCTGTGTCTTTTAATTTGGGCATTTAGCCTGTTTACATTTAAAGTTAATATTGTTATGTGTCAATTTGATCTTGTCATTATGATGCTAGCTGGTTGTTTTGCCCATTAGTTTCTTCATAGTGTCGATGTTCTTTAAAATTTGGTATGTTTTTGCAGTGGCTGGTACCGGTTGTTCCTTTCCACATTTTGTGCTTCCTTAGCCCTCATAAGGCAGGACTGGTGGTGACAAAATCTCTCATTTGCTTGTCGGCAAAGGATTTTCTTTCTCTTTTGTTTATGAAGCTTAGTTTGACTGGATATGAAATTCTGGGTTGAAAATTCTTTTCTTTAAGAATGTTGAATTTTGGTCCCCACTGTCTTCTGGTTTGTAAGGTTTCTACAGAGAGATCCACTGTTAGTCTGATGGGCTTCCCTTTGTGGGTAACCCAACCTTTCTGTCTGGCTGCCTTAACATTTTTTCCTTCATTTCAACCTTGTTGAATCTGATGATTATGTGTCTTGGGGTTGCTCTTCTCAAGGAGTATCTTTGTGGTGTTCTCTGTATTTCCTGAATTTGAATGTTGGCCTGCCTTGCTAGGTTGGGGAAGTTCTCCCGGATAATATCCTGCAGAGTGTTTTCCAACTTGATTCCATTTTCCCTGTCACTTTCAGGTACACCAGCCAAATATGGGTTTGGTCTTTTTACAAAGTTCCATATTTCTTGGAGGCTTTGTTCATTCCTTTTCATTCTTTTTTCTCTCATCTTGTCTTTACATTTTATTTCATTAATTTGATCTTCAATCTCTGATATCCTTTCTTCTGCTTGATCAATTCAGCTATTGGTACTTGTGTATGCTTCACTAAGTTCTTGTGCTGTGTTTTTCATCTCCATCAGGTCATTTATGTTCTTCTCTAAACTGTTTGTTCTAGTTAGCAATTCCTCTAACCCTTTTTCAATGTTATTAGCTTCTTTGCATTGGATTAGAACATGCTCCTTTGGCTCGGACGAATTTGTTATTGCCCCTCTTCTGAAGCCTACTTCTGTCAATTTATCAAACTCATTCTCCATCCAGTTTTGTTCCCTTGCTGGAGGAGAAGAGGCATTCTGGTTTTTGGAATTTTCATCCTGTTTGCACTGATTTTTCTTCATCTTCATGGATTTATCTACCTTTGGTCTTTAATGTTGGTGACCTTCAGATGGGGTTTTTGTGTGGACATCCTTTCTGTTGATGTTGGTTCTACTCTTTTCTGTTTGTTAGTTTTCCTTCTACCAGTCAGCCCCCTCTGCTGCAGGTCTGCTGGTGTTTGCTGGAGGTCCACTCCAACCCTCTTTTCCTGGGTATCACCAGTGAAGGCTGCACAACAGCAAAGATGGCTGCTTGTTCCTTCCTGTGGAAGCTTCACCCCAGAGGAGCACCAGCCAAATGCCAGCCAGAGCTCTCCTGTATGAGGTGTCTATTGACCCCTGCTGGGAGGTATCTCCCAGTCAGAAGGCATGGGGGTCAGGGACTCACTTGAGAGGGCAGTCTGTCCCTTAGCAGAGCTCAAGCACTGTGCTGGAAGATCTGCTGCTCTCTTCAGAGCTGGCAGGCAGGAATGTTTAAGTCTGCTGAAGCTGCACCCAGAGCCGTCCCTTCCCCCAGTTTTTCTGTCCCAGGAGTTTTATCTATGAGCCCCTGACTGGGGCTGCTGCCTTTCTGTCAGAGATGTCCCGCCCAGAAAGGAGGAATCTAGAAAGGTAGTCTGGCTATAGTGACTTTGCCAAACTGGGGTGGGCTCTGCCCAGTTCAAACTTCCTGACAGCTTTGTTTACACTGTGAGGGGTAAACCACCTACTCAAGCCTCAGTAATGATGGATGCCCCTGCCCCCACCAAGCTCAAGTGTCCCAGGTTGACTTCAGACTGCTGTTCTGGCTTCTTTGCATTGGATTAGAACATGCTCCTTTGGCTCGGACGAGTGAGAATTTCAAGCCAGTGGATCTTGGCTTGCTGGGCTCTGTGGGGGTGGGATTTGCTGAGCTAGACCACTTGGCTCCCTGGCTTCATCCCCCTTTCCAGGGGAGTGAATGGTTCTGTCTCGCTGGCATTCCAGGTGCCACTGGTGTATGAAAAAAAACTCCTGCAGCTAGCTTGGTGTCTGTCCAAATGGCCGCCCAGTTTTGTGCTTGAAACCCAGAGCTCTGGTGGTATAGGCACCCAAGGGAATCTCCTGGTCTGTGGGTTGCGAAGACTGTATGAAAAGCATAGTATCTGGGCCAGAAGGCACTGTCCCTCACAGCACAGTTCCTCAGGGCACCATCCCTCACAGCACAGTTCCTCATGGCACCATCCCTCATGGTTTCCCTTGGCTAGGGGAGGGAGTTTCCCGATCCCTTGTGCTTCCCAGGTGAGGCGATGTCCCACCCTGCTTCAGCTTGCCAGTCTTGATGAAATGAGCCAGGTACCTCAGTTGGAAATGCAGAAATCACCTGCCTTCTGCGTTGATCTCACTGGGAGCTGCAGACCAGAGCTCATCCTATTCGGCCATCTTGCCAGCCACCTGAATCCCAATCTTTTAAGCAACAAAATAACCTGTTGTGTAATAAATTGGTTTGAGAAACTTATACAATATTCACATTTGTTAGTGTATGTCCTGGCTTCTACTTTGCATCCACTGGGGGACTCCACCTGTTAGGGTAATTGACTATCTAAATATCTGGTTATTTGCCTTAATTAAATCTTTTTATTTTATTTTTCTGTCTGATGTGAAATGATAGTGAATTTATTTTTCTCTAATAGAAAAGTGTTTCTGAAAGAGCTAACTGTTACTCTATACTCAAGCTAAATAGAAAGATCTTTCATATTGATTTTGGCTGTCACATTTGGTTTATGCTCATTATAAAAACCAACCTGATTATAAAGTATAAACCATAATTAGAAAAATCAGTATTCCATGGAGGTTCATGATCATCAATGTGTATTACCTTGAAATAATTTTTAAGCCCTCATTTGCCACCCAGGATGTGATTTTTATACTCCCTTTTTCACAGTTGGTTATTGAAAGCTCAGGGATAAAAAGTAATGTAGCACCTTCACGAGAAAAATATGATTATTAGAGAAAACATAAAATTTTATTTGATAATTTACTACTTAAAATAACCCTTACTCTTACGTTTCTCTGAGAATAAGGCAACCATGAGTTACTCTTCTAAGTAAGAGTACTTACTTAGAAGTGATCCCTTACTTCCATATCCACTGAAAACAAAGTCATAGAACTCCTCTTTCTTAAGTTTTAATCAAAATTTTAGAAAACTAGGAACTAAGTTAATAAAATAAATTAAGATCAGACGTTGGCAAAACATTTCATGCACTAACAATCTTGTCAGTTTCCTGTTGATAAATAGCTTGCTTCAGACAGAAGAACACTGTCCTGGGATTATTTTTTTCCTTGATGAGAGTGTGTAAAGAAGAGTGATTGTGTGACATTGAGGTGTGTGTGTCACTGAGGAACTGATCAGACAACAATGCAAGGTGAAGTTGTTTTGACTTTTTCACAATGAAAGTTTAATCAGTTGTGCGATTTAGCCAAATAGGTTAAGAAGTAAATCTATCATTAAGGGAAAATCAGCCTTGGGGAAAGTTCCTTAAACTACATTTGCTTCAGACTGTAAGCACAAATGAACAAATGGACTGTGGCATGACTGTGTGTCAGCATAGTGGGTTTCAGCCATTTCTCTTCTTCCCTCTGCATTCACCACAGCCAGATGGGCTGTTGGGTGGTCAGAATTTGTCATGAAGATAGACAGCCACTGGGAAACAGCACTGATCGCTCTGAGGCTGTGATCCAGGGCTTTGCTTTATGTGCAGAGCAGTGCTCAGTGTCACTGTGTGTAACATGGCAGCAATCACTTCTTTCATTTAAAATTATCTCATTGAGATAAATTGAGAAACCTAAATGTTAGAAAAGTGTTTTGACCTCTTGAAAAGAAAGACCATTTCAAGGCAGGCATTTATTGATATATTTCCCCATCAAGCAGAAGTGATCAGTGCCTATCTTTAATGTTGTTGAAGTCGGTTGATTTTAAAATCATTTTTAGGTATTATAGAAGCTGCTTAACTAAATAAGGTCACTTTTAACTCAGAAGTACAAGCAGAAAATAAGAATAAAAACAAGAAACTATTATGGTAACATGATTTTTATAAGTTTCAAACTAGATTTTTATAAGTTTCAAGGAAGATATACCTAACTTCTACTTACACTGTTTTGATATTTCCCCTTGTTTCACTGTTTTCAGGTATTATGGTTATTTCACTTATTATTTATTTTTCACTTATTTTTCTTGGATTTTTGGAATCATTTACAAAGAGCTTTATTAAATAACAGTGTTTCTAAAGTCAAGACTTGGCAGATCTTCTTTTGAAAAATCAGAATATCTTAAAAGAAATTCCAAATTGATGGAGAAAGAACAGAATATTGGGCACTCTAAACCACAGAACCATGTATTTGTACTATTTGTTGTCTTACTTGTAATATGACTTTTAGCAGATTAAATAACAACAACAACAACAAAAACAGTAAATGATAAAATTTGGATACAGAAGAACAGTACCAATTACTTTTGGTTCCCAAAGTATTTTTCTGAACACTTAAATGAGGAGACTGGATTCTAATCTCAGAAAACTAGTAATCAGATGCCTAACCTTGGGTAAAGCATTTCATTTGTCTGGATTTCACTTTCCTCTCTGAATGATGACAGGCTAAGACTAGAAACATTAGTTGTTCTTAGCCTTACTTGTGTATTAGAATCACATAGGAAGCTTAAGAAATACTGATATCCACGCCCCACTTCCAAACAATAAAATCAAGGCCTATTTTTAAAGGGCCAGGAATTGGTATTGTTTTTTGAAGTTCTGAAGCAGATTCTAATGTGCAGCAATGTTGAGATGCAGATGGATGCTCTATAATAGCACTTGGAGTGCTATAAAACCATCTGTGGCAAACTCAATATGTTTTAGTGATAAAAAATGTTTGGGGTGATTTTTATCCATTGTATTTAGCTAATAATCCAAAGTCACATTTTAAATAAATACAGCAAGCCCTGAAAATTAATCACTGAGAAGTATGTTCCTCAAATAATATGTAAACCCTTTACATTTTGAGTGAATTATCTGGTTTGTAAAATAAGTTGAAGTGACACTAATGGCCAAACATGTAAAACAAACACTTTTCTATTGAGAATGTGTCAACAGAGCACCAAATGGTCACATGAAAATGCAGGAAAAAACTGAATGTTCTATGTGTAAGATGTGTAACTGGACTTCTTTTTCTTCAAGTCTGTTTCTCCTCCCATTTTCCTTACCCTTACCTACCTGATTCTGTGCACTTACTTGTAATTCTTCATTTCTTTCGAAGAATGTACCTCTTTTGTCGGACTAACAGGGAAAAGACATCTCCCAAACACACCTTAATAGAAACGCACATTTCCCTTTGTTTACTTCTATTCAGAGATCTCAAAATATACATCTGAAAGTTTTATATTAAAGCAAGTATTTTTAATTAAAGCTCTGGTCTCTTCTGAACTATGAAGACTAGACCAGACCAAGGACTGCCACATCATTTTTCTCCTCATTATCACCTCGTTAAGATCCCAGAACATGCCTCAGAGGCAGGGGGTTGAGACATGCAGCTTAACAAGGTGATAATGAGGAGAAAATGTCTCCAGTCTATTTGGGGCACAGCCCATGCCAGGTAGAATGATAGCAGACCAGGCTGGACTAGAGCAGGATACACTAGTTACTAAAATGTTTTTTCTCTCAATGTGGCAATTTTAACATAAATTCTGGGGTTTTATTTCCCATTGATGAACTGAGATGAAAAAAATGATGACTTGCACCTACGACTTTGACATAGAGACTGCAAGTAGCTTCCCAATATTCATTTGTTTATCCTGAGTAGTATGGACCTTGACACATAGCTGGACATTGCTATCTAGCTAAAAAACTGGATTCTCTAATATTCCATGATCTAGAAGTGCCATGTGACTATGCTTTGGCCAATGATATTTAAATGGAAATATTTCTGCTAACTCCTAAAAGTGTCTTAAATTAAGGGAATTGCCTTTTCTTCACCTATTTTCTCCTTTCTGCTGACTGCAAAGTAGATATGCTAACTGGAGCTCAGGCAGCCATCTTGGACCATAAAGTGGTAAAACATAAAGATGAAAAGAATCTAGGCCTTTGCTACCATGTAGATATTACACTACAGCAGCCTGGACAGCCTCCCTCTAGATTCTCTTACCTGAGAGAGGAACTATCCTGTTTAAGCCAATAGTTTCTGTTGTTGTTGTTGGTATTGATACATGACCTGAATCCAATAATACTACACATATTTTTAAAAAATTAACAGCTTTTCCGATGTTGTTTTAAATCTAATCCAAGGTGTACATCTTTCATCCTTAATTTTCAGGTGTCAAATCCAGAGCACCTGGGAAGAGTGGTGTGCTGGAGCTAGCTCATACGATCTCAGAAAAGCCTATTTTTAAATGCAGAATTTTTCAAACCAATTGTTAAACACAGTCATTATTAAAAGTTATATAAAATTATAATTTTATAAATTGTATTAAAATCAAAGGTAGTAAACTGTTAAAATTACCATTTCCTAATGATTTTACTTTTTTCTATGATCTTGAATTTATTTTGTACCAAGATGTTGGGAATATTATCTAATGAGGCTTTAGTGTACATTTCTTCAGAATTCTCTGTTTAACAGCATGACAAGGGCAGCTTTAAATCAGCCACAGTGGGAGCATTTCCACCATGAAAATTGGCTATGTCACAAATCTGAGCTTGATGTTTGTTTTGTTCATTTTTTAGGCCTAAGAAAGTGATATGGAGAATGAGTCAATAAATCAAGTTACACTAAAAGTGAGCAATGGCTAGTGATGAAGCAAAAAGATGTTTCAATTAAATGAATAGTAATTTGTATGGAAGTCAGAATAGTTTGACAATAGGCTACTGTCAGATTTAGTGAAAATAATTTTTTTGGGTAAAGATTAGGATGCAACTTCATTTGTCTAATCATGGTTGAATTGCAATCACAGGTTGGCCACAGAACAGGAGCTCAGCAAAAATTAATAAAAGCATTCTGTGAGAATCAATTGGCTATGGAATTTCTAATGAAAATATTGCATTTTCATTATTTATAAATCATATACCACACATGCTTTAAATCAGTAAAATTTATAATAAATCTATGTAATGACATATATATAGGTATACATGTGCTTTTTTTTCCAGAGAGCCAGTTAAAAATTTACCAGCACACCACTGTCCAAGATCATCTGCTATTTTCCCCAGTCCAAACATTCAATTGATTATTAAATCCTCTACATATTGGTTCAGAAATGCTATTTGAATCATATATTTCTATCTACCTCATAGGTAATGTTGTAGGTTAGGTATTCATTTTCACTCTGGCTGCTCCCACTTTTATCTCCACCATTACTCTCAGTTCATATTCCATACCATCACCATAAGAGTCCTTCAACAAGGTGGGTATGGTCCTGCTGCTTTCCTGCTTAAAGTCACTCAGTGGCTCTCAATGACTTGGAGGATAACACTTCAGCTGCTTGGCATGGCTCAAGCCACTGACACATCCCTTCAGTCATTCTGAACTCCTTGCTCTTCTCTTCCTTTATTCTACCATCAAGTGAGGGGGATTCAATACCATAAGACAAGGTGGCAAAAAAAGTGAGGGAGTTACCTTCAGCTGAGGAAATTCTTTGAGAGGAATGCAGCTGTGAACCATCAGCAGTCAACATTCTCAGCACCTGGGAAAATGATGCATGCCCTGAAATAAGAGAGAATCTGGGGAGATGCACCACAGTGTTAACTACAGATAGTCTAAGGGAGATTGATGGTTTCATATCAAAGGACTGGAGTTTTCTCAACTATCCCCTTCTCCCTTTTTGAGGGTCTCCCTTCCCTCCGTCAATGTGAGATGATATTATTCTCTGATAAGGGTTTGAGATTCTAGAGCACAGAGTTCCTTTCCCAAGGAATATAGAAAGAGCCTAGGAAAGGTCTTAGAACAGCTTACAGAAATGTCCATATCGTAATGTGACTGCACAGCAGTAGAATTTTTCCTATGTATGTGATGTCTAGCTGCAAAAATAGCTCAGAAAATTATCAGAATAAGAATCCTTCAAGTTAGGAATGTTGTCTATTGATATTGGCATTCACTAAGATGTTTATCTATCTTCATTGATAGATTTCACATGTTGCTGCTGAGTGGTTAAGAGCTCTGTGAGAGATTGTCTCAAAGATGGTCACCAACAGTTCTTCCCATTTCTTAAACACATCCTGCTACTCCCATCAGTACATGAAATCTATTCCACTTCCCTTTGAATTTGAGTTGGACTTGTTTTGAGCAATAGAAAATAGCAGGAGTAATGTTCTGCCTGTTCAAGGGCACCTGCCTGGAAGCTTCCACGGTCACTATTTTGGGACCCAGTCACTACTCTGTGAGGAGCTGATCTAGGCTACTGGAAGGACAGAGGTCAAGCAGGGAGAACTGAGATGCTAGGCCAACAACCAGGACCACTTTCAGTCAGTCATACATATATGACCATCTTGTATGCTCCAGTCCAATCTGAGCACCCAAATGGCTGCAGCTACATAAAGAACTGCAGTCAATGCTGTGTGGAACAGAAGAAAAACTCAGCTGAACCCAGCCAACATACAGAATCTTATACAATGACAAATCATTTAATATTGAGGTATAATTCACATACCACACAATTTGCCCACCTAAAGTATATAATTAAATGGTTTTTAGTTAACCATTAAATTCACAGAGTTATGTACCCATCAGCATGATCTAATTTTAAAACAGTTTTATTCTACCAAAAGAGAAACTCCATGCACATTAGCACTCACTCCACATTTTTATCCATCCCCCAGCCCTTGGCAACCACTAACCTACATATACTCTGAATAGATTCTGGACATATAATTTAAAATAATCATGTAACATTTAGTTGTTTGTGACTGGTTTCTATCACTTGGCATAATGTTTGAATTTCCTTTTTTTTTTTTTTTTTTTAGACAGAGTCTTGCTCTGCCACTCAGGTTGGAGTGCAGTGTTGCGATCATAACTCACTGAAGCCTCAAACTCCTGGGATCAAGAAAATATCCTGCCTCAATTTCCTGAGTAGCTAGGACAATATATGTGTGCCACCATGCTCAGCTAATGACCTCAAGTGATCTTCCTGCCTCAGCCTCCCAAAGCACTGGTGTTACATGTGTCAGCCAAAGTGCTTGGCATATTACGTTCTTGAGATCCATTTTTGTTGAAGTAACTATAAGCACTTCTTTTATTTTAATGCATAATAATACTCTATTCTACAGATAGACCACAATTTATTTATCTATTCATTAGTTGATGGACATTTTTATTGTTTCCATCTTTCGACTATTATAAAAATTACTTCTATGAACATTCATGTACAAAATTTTGCATGACAAATTTTAATGTATTTTGAGTATATACTCAAGAGTGGAATTGTTGGATCATATGGTAACTTTATGTTTAATATTTTGAAAAAAATGCCAGTTTCTTAAAGTGGCTTTACCATTTTATATTCCCTCCATCAATGTATGAGTGTACTAATTTCTCCATAACCTTGTCAACAATTTTTTCACTTGTTCTTTTGATTATAGTAATCTTACTGAGTACAAAGTAGTATCTCATTGTGGTTTCAAAGTGCATTTTTCTAATGGTTATTGATGTTGAGCATCTATTCAATGTTTATTAGCCATTTTTCTCTCTTCTTCGAAGAATTATGTATTCAGATACTTTCCCCATTTTTTCAGTTGGGTTATTTGTTTCTGTATTGTTGAGTTGTAAAAGTTCTTTATATGGTCTGAATACAAGTTTCTTATCAGAAATATAATTTGAAAATATTTTCTTCTATTCCATGGATTACCTTTTCACTCTCTAGATGTTTTCATTAGAAGCATGAAAGTTTTAAATTTTGATCTACAGTTTACAATATACAGCTTAGCTCATCAGAGTCTGCTTCAGATTTATACTGCCTTAGGTCTAGTGAAATATAGAAACTTTACTCTCATATAGCTATCTTCCCTCCTCCTCAACTTTTTAAGCTATGCATTCTTATACCTACTATGTTTACATTTTATAAACTCAGCAATATGTTGATATAGTTGTTACTTTATATAATCTTACACCTTTTAAAGTAGGTGACAGAAAGAATAAGTATGTGTTTAGAAAGTTTGCTATGTTAACTTTTATTTACTCTTTCTGGTTCTCTTTTTTTCTTTCTGTGGATTTGGGTTACCATCTAATACCATTTCTTTGCTCCAACACAGCTTTGCTCCCACCTGACTCCTTTGTGTTGTTATTGTCAAATATATTACATTTCTATATGTTACTGGCCCAACAAAAAAATTATATACATATTGTTCAATGCAATTATGACTTAAATCAGTTAAAAGAGGACATGAAATACACAATTATGTTGTCTCTCACAATTACATACATAATTACTTTTATTAGCACTCTTTGTTTTTTCATATAGGTGTATATTACTGCCTGGTGTCACTTGCTTTTAGCCTGAATAACATCTGTAAGTATTTCTTGTAAGGGAAGTCTGCTAGCAATGAATTCTCTTAGTATTGTTTATCTTTGAATATTTTTATATCACTGTTCTATTTTAAAGGCATTTTGCTTGATATAAGATGTTTAGTTGGCATTCTTTTTCTTTCAATGCTTAGAATATGTCATTTCACTTCCTCTGGCCTGAATTGCTTTCATTGAGAAGTCAGCTCTTTTTCTCATTGACATGAAACATTGGTTTTCTCTTGCTACTTTTAAGATGTTATTTTTATCTTTGATTTTAAACGTTTTTGTTATGATTTTTCTGTGTGTAGATCTCTTTGCTTTTAACTTGTTGAGAGTTCATTTAACTTCTTGGTTGTGTAGACCAATGTTTTTCACCAAATTTTGGAAGTTTTCAGCCATTATTCCTTTAAATAATGTTTCTGTCCCTTTCTCTCTCTCTGTTACTGGTACTCCTATTAAATGTATGTTTGTGTGCCTAATGTTGTTCCACGGTTTTCTGAGTTCTGTTCATTATTTTCATTCATTTTTTTCTCTCAGTTTCAGCTTCCATAATCTCTATTGACTTATCTTTAAGTTTGCTGATTCTTTCTTCTGACAGCTCAAATCTGTTGTTAGGCCCCACTAGTAAATTACTCACTTTGGTTATTTTACTTTTCGACTCAAGAATTTTCATTTTGTTCTTTTTATAATTTCTATCATTTTTATTGCTATTCTCTATTTATGAGACATCATCATACTTTCCTTTTGTTTTTTAATCAGGATCTTATTTGTTTCTTTAAACATATTTATAACTGCTGCTTTGAAGTCTTCATCTTCTAAGTTCACTATCTAGGGCCCTGTGAGAGTACTTTCTATTACCTGTTGTTTATTTTCCCTGAGTATGGGTGACACGTTACTACATCTTTAAATGTCTCATAATTTTTTGTTGAAAACTGGATATAACTCTGGATACTGAGTCTCCCCATCCCCAGCCAGGGTCATTATTGTTCATTTGGTCATTTTGGTTATTTTTTTAAATAACTTAGCTGAAGTAATTCTGTGCAGCCTATTATTTTCCTGATCTTTTCTTTCTTTTATTTTCATCTTTTATCTTGGCTACTTAGAGATTGTCCCTGAGTTGGCATAAGCCACTTATTACTAAGTGGTTATGCTTACGCCCCTCAACTAATTAGAATTTTACCCTTTACCACTATATATGTGTATGGCTTGGAGGCTGCTATTAAATTTCAGGGAGTTTATATATTTTTCCCTATTCAGCCAGAAATTAGTAGCTTGAACTTTTCCTTCCTTAGAATTTTTGAGAATGTGCAGTCATGAGCATACATACGTTCTTCCAGAGTGCCAGAAATTACTGTGATTTTTTTTAAAAAAATCTGACTTTGTATTAGTTACTCCCACGTCACAGTAGTTTGTTGTTCAATCTGTGTTCAATCAGAAGTTATGTTTAAGCCCCTTGCACCCATGAGGCTTCCACCCTGTGTGAATGGGTCTGTGTGGGGTTTGGGGAATGCTTTAAAATGTGTACTACATCCTGCTGGATTGGTCCTGTGAGAGTGCACCCTATCACATGCACAAAGTCTTCTCAAGCCTCATACTTGAATGTGAACCCACAAGGGCTCTTCATTACTGTCACTCAAATTCTCTAGTCCTCTCTTTAAATTTTATGGTAGTCTGACATTTTGATTTTATCAAGAAACTAACAACCTCCTCTTATTTGCTCACCACCAAAATCGCTATTGTTTTTGACATTGCCCTTAGGCGTGGAGTTCTCCATGCTGTGTTCCAAATAAAAGTCATTCCTTTTGGCAGAACTGTAGGAATCTTTGCCCTTATAGCCTTTCTTTTCCTCTGGGCAGAACTCCTGTACCATTGCACTAAAGCTGGTGGTAAATATCTGCTTTTCCCAGAGTGGCACTCTCACTGAACAAGTGGCCACTGGCAGACCTTTGTCTTCTTGGCTCACCCTTCCTTGGCATGGAACCTCTATCTTATATGCAAACTGGGCTGGGAAGCAATTTAGACCCTAGTATTTTTGGTTTGCTGTACATGGACTAGAGTTTCTGCCCTACAAGTGATCACTGGGTAGGAGAGAGGAGAGTCCATCTTGTTGGCTGCATTTGACTGGACTAGAGTGTCTGTAATATGGGGCTGGGTTGGCATATGAGAAACACCAGCAGCTCACCCTTATCAGAGTGAAACCTACCTCAAACTGGAAGTGAGGATACAGAGAGGGAGCCCCTGTATTTTTGGTAACTTCTGTCTGGAGTAGAGTCCCTGGGATAGAGTTTGGAGAACAAAGAACTGGATAGGGGTAAGAAAACAGTTCATGGCTCAAATGTCACAAACTCTCATTATTCCTATTGAGCTTTGGTAGATTTTCTTTAATAAAGATTTCTCCATTTGCTATATGCCCTTGGAATAATTTCCAGATGCTTTAAATGATTATTTTTATAACTATCATTCTAAGCTCTTTATTCTGCCATTCTAGAAGTTCCATACAAACCATTTTTTTTAAGTCACCAAGTTTTGAGGTAGCTTGTCGTGCAGCAATAGACAACTGAACCAGACTCTAAACCCAGATAGAGCTATGTGGAAATCCCAGCTCTACTACTAGTTGTGATTTTGGACAAGTTTTCTGAACTAACTGAACTTCTGTTTTCCTGTGTATAAAATGAGGTAATTTTTACTATATACATTGTAAGGAATAATTGAAATAATGTTTATAAGGCATCTGATAGCATAAATCAATTACTTAGTGAATGATAGTAGTGTTAGTAGTACTAAGAGTAAATGTAACAAGGAGTATAAAAACTCACAAGAAGGATAAATCTAGACAACTGACAATAAGTTAGTTGCTATACATGCAGAAGTGTATCATGTTCTATGATTTACAGAGGAACTTAAAAGAGAGGCAAGAACTGGAGAAATAGACTTGAGAGGTCATTGCTTTCTGAGAAAAGAAGAATTGTAATTGAATATAATTCACCAAAAAAAAAAAAAAAAAAGTTTTAGAGACAGAATAAAGCAGATGCAATACTTTTGGAAACAAATTCAACCAGAGAGCAGGAATAAGTGGAGGAATCCTAAAATGACAACAAAAGGAAAGTTCAAATAATTTGAAGAGTCAAGAGAATACAGGCACCTTGAAGCCCAAGGCAGAAAAAGCATTGAAAAGGTGCTTATGTGGGAGGAAAAAGATATTGAGAAAAGATCACTGGAATCTTTTGAACACATACTTGTCATAGAGGAGTGATGGTAGAAGCTAATTGCTAGAAGTAATTGAGAAGTATGGAAGCAGGGGTGGTGGAAAGACCTAAAAGTATTAGCCACTTGAAAGATGAGCTTGAAGGGTACTTCTTCTTGTTTTGTTTTTGTGTTTTTGGTTTTAAGGATGAGGATGTGCTTTTATACAGAGAGAAATTAGAGTATTTAGGGGTAGAAGATGCAAAAAGAGGGTGCTGTCACTCACTTTCTCTGGTGATAAAGGGTAGGAAAGCTAGCACAAGGAATGGGACTGTCGCCACAGGTGGAAGGTCAGTCTGCTATAGGGCTTTGAGCAGTGATGCATATGAAAACACTGCATTAATACATAGCTGTTCAGGGTAGAAAGAAGTGAGGAGCTACATCACATAATCTCAGGACTTCTGAAAAATATAAGACAAAACCATATGCAAAGACACTCAGGAAAGTGAACATCTGATTTAATGAGGAGGCAGAGCTTGGGAAAATGTGTAAAGGAAATGTCGGAAATGTAATGAGTCAAATGTTAACAATTGTTTCCTAGGTGGTAGGATTATCAAAAATTCATATCATGCTCTTCTTCTCCTTTTCATCCTTCCCCTACTCTCCTTTCTTCTTCTTTGTAAACTCCATATTTTCCATAATGTGGAAGAATAATGGCATGGAAAGAAAAATTTTATTTAATGGTTGCTTTAATTGATTATAATAAGGTACTAAAAAACACACAGTTGTAAATTCTTGCAGAAGGGTAAAGATAAACTTGTTCTAAAGATAAAATCTTGTCATGGGCTGCATTTTTACGCCAATCATGCTTCTTTCAAAACTGTGACTTTGATTGACAGCAACAGGTGGTGAAGCAAAACATTTGCTCACTTTTGAAATGGCAAATCAAGGTGTATATATTGGCAATTTTACAGGTTGCTTTATATTAAGATAAGCTAAGAGTATTCTAGAAAGTGTTCCAAAATCTTCAGAGTGTCTTTATTAACGTCAAGATTACTAAGAAGAGATTAGTAATCAAATAGGAAGTCATGGGTACCTATCTTTTGACAAAGTAATCTTAGAATTAAAATATGTGTATAAAGTAAGGTGAGTCAAATGGTTCAGAGAGAAAAGAGAATGGGGAATCCAGATTAATTGCCTTCCAGATTAACAAAGAGCAGTCTATCAGGGACTCTCAGATGATGTGGCTGACTTTGATTATTACCTTTTTCCCTCGTTCCTGCCAGGCCCTCTGTCAGCACCTCTATAAGACTAGTCAAAAGCCCAGCAGATATAATCAATTTATATCAATTTTATAATCAATAATACAAAGAATTTGTGGGGTTTTATGTGTTTAATTTGTTTTCAGGTTTATAGAGTGCCACTATATCAGATATTGAACAGAATTTGTAGACAAATTTTAAAAATGACTAATCTGGATTGGTAAATATTCATTGGGTGACTAAATAGATATTTGGGGACCAAATTGGCATAAACAATGTTTAAGAAGTTGAGGTTAATCAACAATGGGAAAAGATAAAAAACAAAGACAGGGGAGGGAAGAGTGAGGTCAGAAAAGTCAAGCATCTGGGGGTGGGATAGGATATGGGACAGACTGAGGAAGAAGCAAAACGAATAATAATTCAGGTAAGTTTTGGACAACCACAGCCAGGCTCACAGAGATTCTCTTCTTGTAACTCAAAGTTATTCCATGTCACAAAAGGGACATCTGGCAATGAAGAGTTCTAATAGTTGGATTCATTCTGTTTCCCCCACTTCTCACTCCTGACGAGCTGTTCAATTAGCAGTTTAGCAGTTCTAACTACAATCTGACTCAAATATTTTTGACAATCTTTACAATTTTTGAAATCAAGTCTACTTAAGTACTTCTAAAAGTAGTTATGTTGAGAGAAACCTCTGTGGCTTATAATCTTGGACCTAGTGACTTTATTTGCATTATCTGAAGAAATTAAAAATGTTCATTTGGACAAAAGAATAAATAACAAAAGAAAAAATATTTCTGTCAGGGAAAAATGAGGCAGAAACAGCCGCTTAAGTTTAATTGCTCTCATAGCACCAGTTTGGCCGTCAGTGGAGATGTGGAAAGAAGAAATACAGTTGAAGTAGATACCACGGTCAACTTCCTTGGGGACTTCTTTTACTCCCCATAGACAGGGCCTATAGACAGATGAGAAATTGCCAACTACCCTATATTTGGCAATTAAACAGGGTGTTGAAAAGGTACCAAAACCAGATTTGCTACCTGTTCAAGATAAACTGTAATTCAAAGATATTTCCAGCAAACAACCCCAAATTCTTGCTTGATAAAAAAAGGTACTTCTGCAAAATGATCTGATCTTGACTCAGGTCTACTCCTAAACTCATTAATTTACTTCCTGTTATGGGTTTCTAGTGTAATTCCGTTGTAGTCTGAGAGCTGACATTGTATGACTTCTATTCTTTTAAATTTGTTAAGGTGTATTTTATAGCTTAGGATGTGGTCTGTCTTGGAGAATGTTCCACGTGAGCCTGAGAAGAATATGTAATCTGCTTTGGTTGGATGAAGTAGCCTATGGCTGTCAATTATATCTTGTTGATTGGTGGTGCCATTGAGTTCAACTATGTCTTACTGATTTTCTGCCTGCTGGATCTGTTCATTTTTAATGGAGGGTGTTAAAGTCTCCAACTATAACAGTAGAATCATCTATTTCTCCCTGCAGTTCTATCAGTTTTTATCTCTTTTTTAATAATCTGTTATTATTCATTCATTTACTCAACAAATACTAGTTTCTTTTGTGAGCCAGCACTGATCTAGATGCTGGGATACAAGGGTAAACAAAAGAGACAAGATCTTTCTCTCTTGCAGCTTGTGGGTCTCGTGGAGGGACTTAAACAATGAACATGTAAAACAGAATTTCCTATTCCAATGCTGACTGTTTCCCTGAAAGGCTATCATCAGGCCAGCTATTAGACAGTTTTCCTCTGGAAAAAAAAAAAAAAAAAAAAAAAAACAGGTACATTGCCCAGCCAGTGCACAAGTGTCAAACTTAATATTAGAACAACAAGTTTAATTCAGCTGATGATGCAAGTGAACAAAAGGTGACCCAGTAAGAGGAAAGCAAGTCCTGTCTCTCTTACTCAAGCCATTGATAACGTGCTTCTGTTCAAAACAATCAGTCCCAGCTGCTTTATGTGGCTTCCAGGATTCTTCATGGTTCTGGCCCGCCTACCTCACTAATCTTATTTCCCACCACTGTTACTTGCCTCCTGTGCTCCATGGTTGAACACACTTTACTACTGCATATTTTGTTCTCCCTGCCTGAAATGCAACCCCCTGATATTGCTTGTATGAAAAATTTACATTCATAAATGAGGACCCTTCCTTAGTGCTACCTTCTTTATGACTTTTTCTCTGACCTTTTTAAACGTTAATGACTAACCCCTTTATGCCACCATGGTTCTTATATTACTTATCACAATTGTTCATTTCTCCCAACAAGACTGTATCCTCTTGAGGTAAGAATTTATAGCAATCACTTTATGTTGCCCCAAGGGCATATATCACTGCTCAGAACTAAATGGGCATAACAATTATTTATTGAATAAACAAATGGATGAATTAACTAATTATTGAACAAATGAAGGAATCTTGGGTAGAATTTTAAATGAAGACAAGAAATTGGCAAATAATTCCATAAAAATCAGTCAGCAAATTAATCTTATTGTTTATATTGTATGTTGCATATATATATGTGTATGTACTACATATATGCATTATATATATGTATATGTGTGTATATATAGTGTTCAACATCAAGGAAACTTATAGAAGCAGCAAATAAATGGTCCTTTACCTCCTGGATGATCCAATGTACAGTATTTAAGAAAACAAGACTAATAAAAAATAGGAAGTGACACAAATAAATGGAACATCAACTCACAAACCCAACCCAATTTCTGCAGACAGATCTGCAGGCTAGAAGAGTAATTTTGAAGATGGCCACGTCTATCATGAGGTAAAGAAATCTCAGACAGGCTTTTAAAAAGTTGTTGCTGTTAAGTCAAGATGAAAGTGTATTTTAGAGGTAAGATAAACAGCATAAGTAAAGGTAGGTGGAAAGGGAATAAGTCTACAATAGAACCAGCCTGATAATCCACAACTGCCCTTTGGAATACAGATCTCTTGGTAAAGGATGATCCCAGCTGCTGCAGTGACTTCAGTGGTTTTCAGAGTCACATGGAATGAACTCAGTTGGCTGCAAAGTGTCTCAAGGGTGATGCTGAAATGAATCTGACCTATCTCCAGAAGTCAATCAGACTCCTAAGTCAAAGTTGAGTCATGCTTGTGAGTCAAACCAGGGCAGTGTAGTGGCAAAGTGCATGGAACGGGCATGGTTGCCATTCTACTTGTTAACAACACAAGGGCTTAACCATGCTAATTTAAGATGGTTTTTGACAGAAAGCCCTTTCCAGATCTACATATGTATTGCATACTTATCTCAGGCAAAGTATGTGTTTACTCTTCTTGTCAGCTTAATTGAACAATGAAGATCTATTCTTAAAGAAAATTAGTGATTTACAATTAGAAAGCTTTCCCACAAAGGTTCCTCTTGGCTAGAAAAAGGAAATAAATATTGACTTTGTGCCCCTCTTGTGCCAGGAGTATTTGAGTTTCAAAACCATCCTAGAATGTGATATCATTAGACCCACTGTACAGATGAGGAAATCGAAACTCAAAGTAGTGACTTCCTCAAAGGTTCATATGCTACGGTTCAAACCTTGGGCCTTGTGACTCCAATACTCAGACTCTTCCCACTGAACCTCCATTACAACTGTTCCTCACAGAAGACACACAACCCCCATCACACACGTGGACATGCGTGCATACACTGTTTTAAGATGTACCAGTTGTGCAATTCTCAAAATTAAGAAAACTCATTTTCTGTTTTATGGTCTTAATATTTAATAGGGAGTCTTAAAAGCTCTAGATAGAAATTTAAATATGTTCAAAATATAAATGCCTGAGAATTTGGAGCTAAGCAAGGGAGTAAAATGCTCTTATCTTCCACCTAGTGAAAGGTCAGGACAAAGTAAGACAAAGGAAACAAACTCTATACGAATGTACAACACAGAGCTGTCTGCATAGTAAGATTAGAGCTCCAAACAGGGTCTATCTGGCCCCGAATATCTTTCTCTCTTACCTGTTAAGGTATGTAGGTCCATATCAGGAAAAACTTCCCTGGGTTAGACATTTCCCCAAGAAGCCTATGCTAAAGTGTTCAGATTGCTTATTACAGTCATTTCAAATATAACTCCAGAAATGTGTATTTGACTAAAGGCTGGAGAAAGTGAGAAGTGGAAGTTCTAATGGGGAACCATAGTGCTGAGAGAGACCAATCATGCCTCAGTGTGGGACCCTAGGTCAATAGAGAAAGGAAACTGGCGACACAGTTGAGTATAAAACTCAACACAAAATGTTCATTAATTCTGTCTGAGGATTCCATTTAAGTGGAGACAGATTGCAGGAGTTAAATAAAGCAGATGCGTGTTAAGGTCAGAACTCACCATATGCAAAACAAGGCTATCCTATAAGGTGGTGAGCTCCTTGATACTAGAAATATGTAGGGAGGTTGGACTCACCCATGGAAGGGATGTTGTGGGAGACTGGACTAGCTGTGTTTAGAGTCCCTTCCAATTATAAAATGCAGGGAGAATTCTATAAATAATTTTGCTAGATTTCAGAGATTCCTGGTACCATTTTATTGTCATTTTCATTCATTTATTCATTTAGTCCACAAACATTCATTTAATTATTAAATGCACAACTGGGGAAAATCTGCTATCTGGTCTAGGGTTTATCTATAATATGCATACAGAATCATATATGGTGCTAATTCTATGGATAGTTCTTTGTGAATAAAACTGAAGGCTGTAGGTCCAGACTTATAATACCCATTATACAACGTTAGCTTAAAGAGAATGTATCCATCAGTGTAAGCTAGGTTATGCAGTGCAGTAACAAACCCATCCTGAAGCCTCAGTAACAACACAACCAATGTCTGTTTTGGAATTTTCCCCCTTATTCATGTTTCATGTTCAGTTACAAGCTCTGCTCTCTCTAGTCACTCAGAGACATGGAAGACATAGTACAAGGAGTGATTTAGAAAGATTGGGCAATACCAAAAAAAAAGAGAGAGAAAGAAAGAGAGAGATAAAAAAAAAGATAACAAATTAGAATAGTTAGTCCAAAACACAGGTATCAATTAGGTCATTTAAAAAGGTTTAGTTCAAATGGGTTCAAAATGTTATCTGAATACTTGAAGGCAGAAATGATAATCAAAGTATGTAGCAATGAGTATTATATAAACACTACCCAGTCAGGTATGGCATTGGCATATACTTGGTTAGGCTCTATCAGAGCATACCTGCTGGAGATCAGCCCTACCTAAAGGGAAAAAGAGCCTGAGAGTGGAGATGTTCACAAAATAGGTAGAGGTCAATGCTAGTCAAACAGAATCAGCATTCCCTGAACCTTACAGTCCAGTTCAGTGTTAAATCAACTGGACTGCAAGATTAATTTGTGTTGACCACAATTCAGTGAGAGTGGATTAATCCACTCTGTTGTACTGCTGTCCTTGTATCCCTGGATTTCTTCTTTTCAGACTGCCTATGGCCTCTCTCCTTGTCTTTACTCTGTTCCAATGATTTGCTCTCCCTAATTGTGCATCCCCCATCCTTTGTCAAGTGCTTTGATAAATGTGGACACTTCTTCTTTGTTTTCTTCACATTCTGTTCCTCTCATGAGTCATTTCTGAGGGCAGTGAATCATTTTCATCATCGCTCAGCCTCCTCCTGTTTGAAGTCCTTGCCTGGATACAGGCTTATTCATCACCACTCTCTCTACAACCCACATGTGTCCAGCACACTGTTTACATTGGGCTTTAATCTGTTGTTAGTGGCCAACTCTAGTGTCCCCTTCTTCCCCAAGGGGCCCATCCCTGTTTCTCCTGCCTGTACAGCTCCCAGTGGGAGAGCGCAAAGAGCAGGAGTTCTGGCCCTTAACCTTGGTGTATGGACTCTTGCCCAAATCTTCATTCCAGACCTCCCCCTTTGCTTTTCTTTTATAGCAGCTTCTTCCTTGGCATTGTACAGCCAAAGCAGCAGAAATGGGGTCCCCTCCAAGGTGGGCTCAGAGACCATCCTGGGATAATAGGCTGAGATGGGGGCTTATACATTCTTCCATTCTACTTGCCTTCTAATGTATGTTTTCCTCTTGCTACAAATGCCCATGTTTTCCCTTGTTTTGTTTAAGTGCACTTCAAAGTGCAAATTAGATAATCCCCACTGGTCCATGGAATGCACTGTTTTATGACCCTGAACACTGGGATTTTGCATGAACACATTGATATTTAGTAATTGGTAATAGATCTTGACATTTCAACAGGCTCCAATGGGTTATCCTCCATTTTCCTTTCACCTCCCCCCAGCTAAGTTGCTGTGGAATTGATTTATGAAACTAGCTTGCTTTTTACTTATTTTATTCCTCATCATTCATATTTACTGTTACCCACACTTGACCTTGTGACTCTAATTCCTTAAACTGAATAATGTACACACATTGACTTTGTTCTTCTTGACAGGTCTTATCATTTTTTATCTTTGCCCTCCCTCTTTCAGCCTTTTAAAGATCTGGGGCTTTCTAAGTCTCTTATCTGTTTACATTCTTCTTCATTATTTAGTATTAATGTTCTTCTTTCAGTCATTATTCTCTAGGTTGTTATTTTCCCTCATTTACTGAATTTGGTCTTTCTGTCACTGAGCCAGATCTCTCACTACCACATCTGAGAGGCCAATTATAGTTTCAGCCATGAAACTAATTCAGATGTTATAAAGAAACTCTGTAAGCAAGGATTCAGCAACAGTTCAATCAGATCTTGCCTGAGACTTTTAGTGTCATTTAAGAACATCATTTGTGAGTTGTTGCTCAGAGTATCTGTTTAATCAGGGAAGGAAGATCACTTGGTAGTTAAAGAATAGGATATAAATTCGGCCCTTAAATAATTCTCAGGCCACAGATACACCAAAGGACACATATGGCTGTGATTTGTTCAGTGGTGTTACATAGGAAAAGTATACTGTCTTTTGGGAATATTTTTCACAAAGTCATTAATTGGTAACTAAGCATTAGTGTGAATCCAATGATCTAAGTACAAATGATATTCCTTTTCTTAACTTCTTATGAGGTATCATAATGATGGTTGGCAGGAAAATCAAGTAAACACTAGTAATTCTGCATATGTACTTTTTACAGTTTGAATGATTAGTTCCATCATTTAGATTTTTTTTCTCTGCTAAAACTAAATGCAGGCCAGTTAGTTTCACATGATCCTCCCAGCTGGGGGAAGAGTCAAGTGTCTCCCAACTGCACATTATAGAGGGAACTAAGAGGAACCATTACCTTGGTGCGAAACCAATCTATTACCTGACTAGAAAAATGATGTTAAGCTTTTGAGATACAGAGAGTAAGTTAGACCTATGCTTTCGAGATGAAAGGACTCCTTTGTTATTCCTATAATATCATTACTACTATTAGCATTACCATTATTATCATAACACGTCACATACCAGGCTCAGTGTAGACAGCTCAAAGACACATAGTTCTTATCCTAGCTTGAAGTTTTTTTAATACTACTATGTGGACTAATACTGTGTTTCTACTGGCTGGCAAAAGATGTCTGCAAAATAGGGAGTTAGAAATTTAGAAAAGAACCATTCAGTGATTTTTGATATCAAAGAATTGCACACATATTAGATTTTTTAGTATTGCTTTTTGTCCCAGTGTCTCTAAAAGACATTCTTACCACAAAAGCCAGGACAGCATCGGCAAGCAGTTTCTATTTGTACAGCTCTCAGTTTTTCTTCCTTCATTTATTTGTTCCCCTACCAATAAAAGATAAAGGATAAATAATGCTATAACGTTTTCCTCCTAAAGAAAATTTTCTTTGAAAATTATCTTTTGTTTATCTCATTAACTGCCTTCTGTTGCAGGTCACCAAGATTGACCAGAGCTATTTGCACCTTAAAGCAGGTCAAGTCTTTGAAGCTATAAATATTGATTAGTCATTCACAGCAAGGGCCCTTCCCCTAGGTTGGATGCGATTACCTGTGTTAGTTAGGATTCAGGTAAGTTGCTGCAAACAAAATAAAGACAAAAACATAAATGGAATGGCTCAAAAACTATAGGTCATTTTTTCCACATTACAGTCCATGGAGTAGGCAGGTGAATGCCTCTTGTCTTCAGTGTCATCCAAGGACCTACGTTCCTTCTGTGTTGCTCCTTCTGTTTGCAAATTCCTCGGATTATAACTTTGTTTATATGGTTGAAGTAGGGTCACTATCCTAAATCCAGCCTGTGGGAAGGGAGAAAAGAAATGGAGGGAAGCAGCTTTCTTTCCAAGGACACAACCAGAAGTTATGTACACCACTTGTGTTCCCATTTAAATGGCAAGAAGTAAGTCACCTGGTCACATATGGCTATAAAAAGGGCCTGGAAAGGCTGGGTGGCCATGAGCCTCACTTAATTTTGAGGGTAGATTTTCTCTAACTAAAGAGATGAAGAGACAAATGGATCCTGGGGGCAATTAGTGGTCTCTGCCACACTTACTGTAATTGAGAAAATATTGTTATTGTAAATGTAAATGTTCAGAGAAATCCAGTGTGTGTGTGTGTGCTCTGTGCTCTGAGATTTTCCACACATTCATTAATAAGTGTTTCCTCAATACATTTAATAAAGGATAAATTAACAAGGGAAAAAATTTAAGGCCATCTATTTAAGGTCCTCAAGTAATCACAGAAAAATGTCTTGATATACCAAATCCTATCTACTTAATAAGTCAGATTTGCTTCTCTATTATTCATTAGAATAGATGAAAACTCTAGTTTAAAATGTAACTTATTGTCCACTTCACACCCTCTAAGCCCCCAGCTTAAATTAAGTGTAAATTGTTGAAACACTCTTTGAATCAACTTCTTCTGTTTTTATTTTATTTCCTGTTGAAAATTAAGGTAGTACATTTTACTGATTTTAGTAAACAAAACAGACAAAAGGACCCAAATGTCAGGGCTTACTATCATTGTTTGGACCCTGTTTAAATGCTATGTTTTATTTAACCTTTTTACCACCCTATGAAATAAGTATCCTCATGCATTCTATAGATGAATGAATTGACAATTAGCACAGCAAGTCCCTTGCACAAGGTCACCTGTCTGGTGTGCCTTCCATTATAGCCCAGGCTCTAAATCATAACATTGTACCCTGACAGGAAGATTAAATCCATTATCAAGCAACTGAGAGATAAGCTAAACTCTACTCATATGGATGTATCAATACAACCTGTGCCATGTATAGTCTCCAATATTCAGAGTGACCCTGATTGAATCCTTTGAGATCATGGTATTTTGAAAAAGATGTAAAAAGAGATATGTGCTTTCCTCAGCTTTGGTCTACTCATCAAAAATCACACCACGCTTCATTGAAAGAGTAAAATTAGTGAGTTAGAACAGTCTTTTTTAATGTTTTCATAAAAATGGAAGTACTTTTGATCCTTTCCCTATTGCCAAGTGCAAAGTCACCATCCAGCCTGTTTTCTTACTAGAAAATGACTATAAAAATACAGCCCTTCATCTCTCAGCAGTGATAGATAAGATGTACTGAAACAGCATTAATAATTAATGGGCAGACAAGATGAAACTCCAGTTGCTCAGACTGCTGTCTCCACATAATCTGTATTTTATACAAAAGGAGAAAGAACTCAATGGAATTTCAGCTGTGACCGGATAAAAACTGCCAGCAAAATGTGATAAGGAAAGTCTAATGTGTATATTAATCATGTTTATAGCTCTTCATTTGTTGATATATTACCCTAAACTCCCTTTAAAAATATATTTTTGATCACCAGTAGATTCATTTAATGCAACCAAACTCAACTAGAGTCCAATTAAAGGTTCTAATTTTGATTAATCAAAAATAATTAATCTATCCCATAAATCAAGAAACAAATGAGTTAAGGATTTTAGTGCAGGATGAGAAGCATTAAGAAAAGAAATCTAGAAAAGTTTGATGTATGATGTAAATATGCCATTGTATGTTTATAGCTTGAGTTAACATTTGGCACTTTTATTATTCAAATTGTTTTTCTAGATATAATGAACATATAAAATGGCTCAAAGTGAGACATAGTTTACCCTTGAATAGCGTAGACTTCAAACATGAGGCATTTTTATTTTCTCTGGATCAGTTATAACAAAACCGATTACAAAGTTAGGGTTGGGAATGAAGTGTTTCTAGAGAGGGCTATATTTTTGTGGTTAAAAGCCTAAGAAAATAAGTCTCAGTTTAACCTAGACGAAAAGGAGTTGTTACGTACAACTTAGTAAATTTTTTGACGTTGAAAAAAGCATAGACACTAAAACTTAGGGGAAATTTGTTCTATTATATATGTTAAATACTTCCTGAAAGTAACACCTACCTATAGTCATAACTCAAATTTGACACAAACATCAGAATTGAACGGCAGGTGATGGGTGAGACAGGACAGGGGAAGATACATTAAATGTAGGAATGTGACATTTAGCCACATTATCAAGGATGTTGAAGAGACAAAAAGCTTTCCGAGGTACACTCAGATGTGTGCTCACTATTTAAAATAGTTTGTTACAGAAGTATTTAAACATTTAGTTTTATAATTTAGATATTAATCTAAATATTTTTGTGGCAGCCATGCTAGTGAAGGAAAGTCCATGAGTCTTGGGACTAAAATAAGTTAGAATGAGCTTTAGAGAAGTCAGGATGTGGAAAAGTGTAGGGAAAAAATGTCATAAAAAAATCTTTAAAGTAAGACCAAAGTACTAGGATAACAACTCTAAAAGGTCATAGATTGTATTAGCTAAAGGATTATATTAGTGGAATATGTTAACTAATAGGATCAAGGCATAGTGTAGGAACAATTTTATGAATTCATTTCTGTGAAGGGTCAAATAAAGTTACGTAGATAAAAATAATTCCCCAGTTACAGATTCACCCCCAGCCATGGCTATCTGTAATAACTAAGCCACCGGACCCCACTGGGTGCAGGACAGATGAAGCAGGGTGTAATAGGCCATTCTTGCATTGCTATAAAAAAAATACCAGAGACTAGGTAATTTTTAAAGAAAAGAGGTTTAAGTGGTGTATGGTTCTGCAGACTATGCAGGAAACATAACTCTGACAGCAGCTTCTGGGGAGGCCTCAAGAAGCCCACAATCACAGCAGAAGGCAAAGGGGGACCAGGCACCCCATATGGTGAAAGAGGAAGCAAGAAAGAGGAATGTGGCAGGGAGGTGCCATACACTTTTAATGACCAGATCACACAAGAACTCACTCACTATCATGAGAACAGCACCAAGGGAATGGTGCTAAACCATTCTTGAGAAATTCTCCCCACAATCTGTTCACTTCCCACCAGGTGCCACCTCCACTGTTGGGGATTACAATTTAACAAGAGATTTAGGTGAGGACAAATATCCAAACTATATTACCAAGGTACCTGAGTTTAAGTCAATTCATCAACACTTTTGGAAAAGTAATTCACAGCTTTTTCTACCAGTGGCCAATGAGTATAATCATTATTCCCATAAAAGAGATAATACATTATTAGTAAATTTAGCAAAAATCTCATCAGCTGAGGTATTGCTGGAATCTGAGCTTCCGGGTCATCTAAAGCTTGGATGTATTATGTGATGAATAATGCACAAGATGTAGAAATGCATGACCTACCTAGGCAAACTCTCTGGGTTTGTTTATTCACTTGTAATAAGAGTTTGTTTATTCATTCATATAGAGATAATAATAAGCTTCATCTGTATGGCTCACAGGAATCTAGTCAGGATTTTATTAGGATTTTATTTTTAAAGTGAAAAGGTGTGAAAGACGGCCTACAAAATTACAAAAGTCACACAGATATGAGGTGTCATTATTAAGCTACGGAGTTTTTCACCTTTCTATAAAGATTCCTAAGTATTGGGGATTAAAGCTGGGACCCTGGGTCTCTAAACCTTGTTTATCTCCTTTAGAAACTCTCCCATTGGCTTGCAATCAGAATTTCCCAAATGAGGCCTAGAGAATACTAGTTCCATAGAGAATTAGTCAATTTCATTCCAAAAACAAATTCCTATGGTGAAATCTCTTTAGGAAGTAGGTTTCTTTCCTGCAGTATTTCTCAGAGCGTTTAATATGCAAATTAAGGATTTCTCAAAGGAAGTATATTAGATGGAGCTTTCCCAAACTTATTTGACCATGGAAATTGTTCATTACAGATAATCTCTTCTGGTTGTTATTCTGCATAAATTGCTTTAGAAAACACTGATGAAATTTTTTGTAATTTTTCAAAAGGTATGCACTGACGACACAGTGACTTCTAATTTTCTTAAAGTTCAGAGTGCTAATATTGAGACCACCATTTCTCAAAATATGGTCCCTTGAGATGCTTGTTTAAAACATGAATTCCAAAAGCTGCCCTCAGATGTCATGCAAAATCACAGGAATCTGCATTTTTACAGGCTCCTTGGACAATTCTAAACCAAGTTATCCCAGACCATGATCTGCAAAATGCTGCAGAAGTGGGCAATAGTGTGGATCCTGTGGTTTTAATGGCTCATTAGCATGAGATGTGTCTCATCAGTGACAGACCTGTGCTTTTTGAACCAGGAAAACAGAAGTTCATCCTCAAAAATCTCGATAGATTGCCTTAAGTACCCACTAGTGCCCACTTCTGCTGATTGACCAGCAGGCTGTCAGGACCATTGTATTATACACATTAATGCCTCCTGATGTAATATACTGACTTTCAAAAAAAAGAAAACACCACCAAGGCATACTTCCATACTGCATGAGTAAGAGCGCAAGTATTTTCCTACACGAATTCTTTGAAAAATCCAAATTTATATGTCTGGGAAAGAAGTTTAACATTTGCTAGCAGAGCTACTATAAATAGAAATAGAAAAACTGGACAGTCTCTTTGATTTTGAACATAATAAAGTGAAGTAATAATGTCTAAAAATATTCAAGGTGCCTACATGACATTATAAACATAGCAAGCTCTGGATGAGAACACATTTTTATACTAACCTGGAAAGTATATTAGGCTATTGTCTCTGTAAAACCCACCTATTCTGCAGCTCATATTAATGAGCAGAAGTGCTATGTTAGTGTGTGTGTGAGAAGGAGGGGGCACATTTATTGCTCTCCATAGCACTAAAAGTCTTTGGTGCAGAACACTTTTTGTGTATTTCTGAAAATAGTATGAGATTGCTGTGTATCCATGGATACTCAAATGAGAAAAAAATGCCTATTCAGCTGGCTGTGGGCAGTATTTGTCACTGGCTCTTTGGCCCATTGAACTGCAAACTCATACGTTAGTTTCTGATCACATTTTTGTAAAATGAAGGAAAGAGTGAGCTCTGGACTCAGCTTGCTTGAGTTTGAATCCTAGCTCTTTCATTTACTTTGGCTCTTAAACTCTAAGTTTCAGGGTTTTCATCTGTCATATGAGACAATAATAGCACCTACTTCTCAAAATTGTAATGTGACTCAAATGAGAAATGCTTAATGCCTGGCATATACACTCGGTGCTCAGAACCACTGGTTGCTATTTTCTCAGTCCCCTTCATCTCTGGGATTATATTTTAGAGCTCTTCTTTACTCCTCACTGAGCCTAGAAAAGAGCTTCACACATAGAAGGAAACCATTAATGATTTTTGGAAGTTGAAACAATGAACATGTTTTGCTGAACTGAGGATGTTTAAAAATATCTGAATGTTTTCTTTGGACATTAAGAATATTGTGAGACAGTTTACATTCCCACCACTAGTGCAGCCACTATGTAAAACAGTGTGGAGATTCCTTAAAGAACTAAAAGTAGAACTACCATTTGATCCATCAATCTCAGTACTGGGTATCTACCCAGAGGAAAAGAAGTCGTTATTCAAAAAAGATACTTGCACATGCATATTTATAGCAGCAGAAATCAAAATAGTAAAAATGTGGAACCAGCCCAAATCTCCATTAACCAACGAGTGAATAAAGAAACTCTGGTGTGTGTGTGTATATATATATGTGTATATGTATATATATGTGTGTACACATATATACACACAGACACACGATGGAATACTATTCAGCCATAAAAAGGAATGAATTAACAGCATTTGCAATGACTTAGAGAAGATTACAGGCTATTATTCTAAGTGAAGTAACTCAGGAATGGAAAACCAAACATCGTATGTTCTCACTGATATGTGGGAGCTAAGCTATGAGTATGCAAGACATAAGAATGATACAATGGACTTTGGGGACTTTGGTGGAAGAGTGGGGGAGCAAGAGATAAAATAAAACAAATATGGTGCAGTGTATACTGCTTAGGTGATGGGTGCACCAGGTTCTCTCAAATCTCCACTAAAAAACTTACTCATGTAAACAGATACCACCTGTACCCCAATAACTTACGGAAAAATAAAATTAAAAAGTATATTGTGAGACAGGTGGGATGCAGTGGCTCATGCCTGTAATTCCAGCATTTCAGGAAGCTGAGAGAGGAGGACAGCTTGAGCACTAGAGTTCGAGACCAGCCTGGGCAACATAGCAAGACCTCGTCTCTATTAAAAATTTTAAAAATTAGCCAGGCATGGTGGCACACACCTGTAGTACTAGCTACTTGAACTCAGGCAGCTTGGCTCCAAAGGCCCACACTTGACAATTATTAGGAATTTATCTTAGTTCATTTGGGCTGCTCTAACAAAATGTCACAAACTGGGTGGCTTATAGACAACAGGAATTTATTTCTCACAGTTCTGGGGGTGAGAAGCCCAAGATCAGAGATCCAGCAGCATCCAGGTCTAGTGAAGGCTCCCCATAGATGACATATTTTCACTGTGTCCTTACATGGCAGAAGGGGCAGTGGAGCTCCCTTGGGCATCTTTTATAAGGCTGAGGCAGAACGATCACTTGAGTCTGGGAAGTCCAGGCTGCAGTTGGCTGTGATCATACTACCGCACTGTAGCGTGGGTGACAGAGTGACAGAATTTCTGTCTCAAAAAAAAAAGAAAAGAAAAGAAAAGAAAAATATTGTGAGACAATTCCAAGAACAGTAAGATATGTGGTAATGTGATTTTGTCTCAAAATCCTGCTTCTCCATTCTGAAGGCAGGAATCACAGTGGGCTTCCCACTCCTGCCCCTCTCTTGACATCATGCCTTGTATGTGTGCTCCTTTTAACACATTTTTTGAAATGATCCTTTTGAAAGGTGGAGATAATCTTCATGGAGAACTTGAAGGTGAAGCATGCTATCAAAATAATAATGATTTGTTGATGAAATTACCATACTGCTATCTGCACTTTGTTCTTTAAGAAAGTATCTTTTTGGTACTACCCAAATAGCAAGACAGTGAAGAACTTCATAAGCTAAAAGTAAAATTGCTACTATGAAAAATGTAGTGTGTGCTGACAAATATCTCTTACATGTTGGTGTGTGGTAGAAATGTTGCAAGACAGAATGCCAGGAAAAGCTACATTGGCTGATTGCACTTTCAACCCAATGATAAGTGGACACTGAAAATCCAGTAGAAGAACCACAAATATTTAAGCTATCATTTCAACCCTGCGTCTGATGATGGAAGGGTTTATATTAAAGTCTGGATAAAGGTGAAATGATTAGCCTGTATATGCACATTAGAATTTTGCTAAAACATGACTAATATTTTCCTTGCAGCTGGTGTGGCAGGGATATGGATTTTGGGAAAGGGGGACCAAGAGACAAAAAACTGGCTCTTTTAGAGCTGGAGGAAAGTTCAACAGTGGTCTCTCATTCATGAACACTACCTTGTGAGCCTGTTCCTAACTCTATTGAACCAAAATACATTTCTTTTTACTTAAAGCTAAATGTGACCTATTGGGCTGAGACTCGTCACTAGGTCATAAAATCAGTTTAGTGGTTAGAAGGCAGTACAAAGAGAAGAGAACAGAAAAGAGCTGATCAAAGTGCAAAGTACAGAGTAAGGATTAGATTTGTTTTGTGAAATTTTCTTTCAGTTATGTGTGTGTATAGCAGATCATGGTGTAAATTGTATTTCTGACTTTGGGTCTCAGTCTTAAAAATTCTGAAAGCTACTGGCTAATAAGCAATATTCCTGCATCAATTTGTAATACAGGTTACCAAGTAGCAAGGAGAGATGTTTCCACTGTATCTCTCAGGATGGTGGTCATTGCATATACCTTTTCTGTGTACTTTTCTGAGTTGCCCATCCAGCAGCTAATGTAGCTAATAACTAACATTTACTGAGCACTTATCTGCTGTCAGGAAGTGTGCTAAGTGTTTCACATGTATTTCAGTCCTTAAAACTACTCTACTAAGAAGGTAGTATTATATAACTATTTCAATTTCATAGGTGAGAAAACTGTAATGCAGAGATGTTAAATAAGTTGCTCAACTTTACACAGCTAGGATTCGAACTCAGGCAGCTTGGCTCCAGAGGTCCACACTTGACAATAGTTAGCAACCTGTCTTAGTTCATTTGGGCTGATTTAGCAAAATATCACAAACTGGGTGGCTTATAAACAACAGAAATTTATTTCTTGAGGCCGAGAAGTCCAAGGTCAGAGCTCTAGCAGAGTCCATGTCTAGTGAAGACCCGCTTCCCCATAGATGACATCTTTTCACTGTCTTTACATGGCAGAAGGAGCAGTTGAGCTTCCTTGGGCATTTTTGATAAGGACACTAATCTCATAGCCCTCATGATCTCATCACCCCTAAAGGCCCCACCTCCTAATACTGTCACCCTTGAAGGTTAGGATTTCAACAGATGAATTTGGGAGGTGGCGGTGGGGTAGGGGGAACACAAACATTCAGACCATAGCAGAGTCTGAACCTCAACAGGCCAGCCCCTGTCCCATTTTATTTCCAATACCTTATTCACTGTCTCAAATAAAGGACTTTAAAATCGGCACCTCCTGTGGCAGTATTCCTGATTATCTCAATTCAGCACAACATTCATTAGGTTAAACCATGTGAAATTGCCAATATTTGCCCACATTTGAGCTACAGGAATGGCAGTTTGTTTCATATAGTTCAACCTAACAGCCCTTCTTATGTACAAATGGGTAGTAAAGGATGAATAATGTATTTTCTTCAACAGCAAAGTGGGCAATACATTTATTATCTATTACATTTGTTATCTACAGATTGAAGAAAATAGACATTTAGGAGATTTTCTATTTCACTTTTTATTCCATTCAACTTGTATTTTCATAGAAATATGTTTGCTGGACTCTGTATAATTGTATGATACAATGTTAGATCTGGGAAGGGCTTTGTCAGCTATTCGAACTGAACACTTTTTTTTTTTAATATATGAGGAAACTGAGACCTAGTGAAATTAAATAACTAATGTCAAGAGTCAATTACTGGCAGAGCTGAAATAATAATTTAGGCTTGTATGCTATTTTATTTCTAGTATACTTTTGTCTACATCAAAATAACTGCCTAAAGGTAGATTAAAAAGTCCTAGGATGTGTAAATCTTACAGACCCCTCCTGCTTTGATTGCCAAGAAGTTCCAAGCTCAATTTAAAACCCACTATCTGTAATTTCAATCCAATCTTTATTTTCTCTTTGCTTTTGTTTGCCATGTTTTATTAAATGTTTTTGCCCTGACATTTTTATCTTTTAAAATTTTGCCACGTTGTATAATTTGGGGAGATGTCTCATTTTATTTTTCAAATGAGAGAAAGTTAAATTTCAAAAGTATTTCAGTTATATAAAAGGATTCAACCATACCCATTTGAATGATTAAATGGGCTGTGAGAGGTGAATCAGGATGCCGAAAGAGGCCAGCAAGGAGAGGCAATGGGGACACGAAGGAGCTGGGAGACAGAGGGGAGGTTAAGAAGCAATGAAGAATCTGTCCTGAGGGAGCGGCATGCTGGACTGCAGTAGTGTCACGGTGCTGCCTATGGCCCCTCAAGTGAAGAGTAGCACCCATCAGATTGGTAACTACACCCTGACTTCAGCTGATGCTTCCTCCCACCACTCTCCTACATAAACCCCTACAGAAAAGCTGGGCCCTTTTATTGTTCCCACTTATTGCAGGGTCTCAGCCTCCAGTTGTAACTTGTGTTATTGCCCCCCAGTCATCTCTAAATATATTAACTTTTCAAGGAATTCATTCTTCATTGTGAAACTTTGGAACACTGACTCCTCAAGTAATCTCTTCTTCATATTAATTTCTATACTAGGTGTAGTTACCAAAATGCTCATATTTTATACACGTATTTTATATTGTGAGCTTCTTAAGGAATGCAATGTGTGTGTCCTCAAAACATGCATCAATACTTTACACAATGGAGATGACCATAAGGTATCTTAAATAAAAAGAGACAATGGAATTTAACCAATCCTATGGTTCTACACAATATGTTCAGAAATTAAAAGATGCATTAATATATGAAAGTGTATCTCACTTTTTGCAGCTCTTATTTCTGATTTCCCACAATTATTAGAAAAGTCCTTATACTGACAGAGACAAACAGATGCCAAGATCTATTTAACCATTTGATGGAGCCTTAATGATCAGTAGGTACTGTTTGCTTTTACCATTTCCAGGAAGTTTAATTTTATATATTAGCTAATTCTCCTAAATCTACTAAAAAGGCATAGGCATTTCAACTTATTGGAATGCTTTTGTTTCCCTAAAACATTTGTTTTTTTCATGATTTTTTTCATTCTGCCACTGAAGTGGAAAGGGCAGGGATACTTTAAGGAATGTGCTACCAATCATACTGTTTATTCTGTCATCAGAAGATTGTGAAATGAAAGCAAGATGGCTTCCAGAAGTTTCCTTAGATAGCTGTTACTTTAGTGACCCAGAGCTATGTAACTTTTCAAGTGATAACTCCCTAATTAGTTGGAGCTTTAGTATCCTCTGCCTACATCTTGTTCTCAGCCCAAATCTTCCCTTATCTCACCCAAAGTGCTACATGACATCTTTGTTGTTTTAGGAACCCACAGTTACCATTCCCAGACTGCCTCCACACTATCTCAGTTATGTGTTATATGACACATCTTCAAATTCAGAGAAGGATATAGAGGGAAAAAAAGGTATTACTAGTTTGAATTTTTTGCTAACAATGTGAAATAACTCATTCTCAAGATATATTTTTATCCTACATGTTGCTGGGTCTCAGTTTGTATATACAAACTTATGGCATGCAAGTGTTTTGCACATACAGCACAGTGAGAAGTTGAAAGAATTCAAAACAAGACAGCAGCAACAATATGAATATGAGTAGTAGTTCCCACATGGAAAATGCAAATGTTTTGCCTCTTAGAATTTCAAAATAAAAAGGACATTTTGGAAAGGGAAAGGAGAAAATATCATACTGAAGAGGGCTAGTGATTGAAAAGGCATCAGACTGCATTTTCTGATAAAAATTATTAAGGGAGAGTGAAAGCTTCTCCCAGTGAACTAGGAGAACCTATAGGTATCCAAAAGTTAGGAATAAGTAAATATATAGAGAGGGTGTAGGCAGTATGAATCATGAGTCAGGATGGCCAGTATTGTTGTAGCTCAGGGTAGTCAAAGAGGTGAGTGAGGTAAAAATAGGAATGACCAGTAACTTCCTTAATGCGATGATTATCAATTCCGAGCTGAGGCCTTGAGAAGGCTAATAGGTTTGGTCTTATCCTTAGAGTAGGAACCAAGGTGAAAGATAAGTGAAAAAGTGAAAAAATAAGGGAACATAACCTAGCACACAAAGTAGCATAGGGAAAGTGAGTTTGGTGTAAATTTTAAAAGGTAGCAATTGCAATTGCATGTATACTGTGTACACACACACACACACACACACACATACACACACACACGTATCCCCTATTCTATGTGTTTGTTTCTTTGGAGAACCCTGATATAATTCACCATCCAGGAAAAATAGCTCTTGAGGAAGTCCAGATTTTGGACTTACCAGACAAAGATTTCAAATCATCTATTTTAGATATGCTCAAAGAACCAAAGAAAATCATGTCTAAAGAATAAAATGAAAGATTAAAAGCATTGTTATACCAAAGACACAATATAAATAAGGAGATAGAAATTCTTAAAAAGAACTAATTAGAAGTTGTAGAGTTGAAAAGTACAAAAACTCAAATGAAAAATTCAGTAGAGAACAACAGATATGAGTTGGCAGAAGAAGAAAATCAATGAGCATGAAGACAGCTCAATTAAGGTTATATGGTCTTGGAAATGAAATGAAAAAAAAGTGAAAAAAAATTCCAGTGCCTCAGAAACTTGTGTCACATCACCAAGCATACCAATATATGCATAACGGGAGTCCCAGAAGGAGAGGTGAGAAAGGAAAAAACAGTATTTAAAGAAATAGTAGCCAAAAACAATACCAAATATGCTGAAAATCATTTATCTATGTATCCACAAAGTTAAGCAACTCCAAGTAGGATAATCTCAAAGACATTCAAACTTAGACACATCATAATCAATCTCTAGAAAGAAAGACAAAGAAAGACTCTTGAAAGCAGGACAAGAACAACTCATCAAGTACAAGTAATCCTCAATAAAATGAATAACTAACATTTAATCAGAAACTATAAAGGCCAGAGAACACTGGGATAAAACATTTAAAATGCTGGCAAATAAGACTTCTCCATCCAACAAATGAAACCTTGAAAATAAAGGGAAAACTAATACATACTCAGATAAACAAATATGGACAAAATGTGTTGCTAGCAGAACTGCTGTACCAGAAATGCTCAAGAAAGTCCTTCAGTCTGAAATGAAAAGACCCCTGAAGAATAATTTGAATCTATGTGAAGAAATAAGGAGAACTGGAAAAGGTAAATTTAAAAGACATAGAAATTTATTTTTTATTTGTTACTCTTTTTAAAAATCCTATCTGATTTTAACAGCAACTTCAAAAGTAATAACTATAAATCTGTGTTGATGGCCATATAACGTAAGAAGATGTAATTTGTGTGCAACAGTAGTACAAAGGATTAGAGTTGGAGTGGACCTACACATATTTTATATGCTATTAAGTTGGTATTAATCCAAAATAGAGTATTTAAATTTAGATACAAATTGTGTTCACCATGAAACTAATAATATAATATGTAAAAATATAGTAAACAAGAAAATAATTATTGATGACACATGATGTGGAGCATCGTTTCATATGCTCATTTGCCATCTATATGTCTTCCTTGGGGAGGCATCTGTTAGGTATTGGGGCCATTTTTAATTTGGTTGTTTGTTTCATATTGTTGAGTTTTAAGAATTCTTTATATATTTTGGATAAGGGTTCTTTATCACATATCTTAATTCCCAGAGAGTGACAAGAAGACCTGCTAAAGTTTGGTCTCAGTCAAATGTTGCTAATCTTTAACTGTTGGCCCACTGTCTGAGCCACAGAACCTGCTCAGTGCAGTTTGTCTTAACAAAGTGTATTCATCTATTTTCACACTACTGATAAAGACATACCTGAGACTGGGAAGAAAAAGAGGTTTAATGGACTTACAGTTCCACGGGGCTGGGGAGGCCTTCTTCATGGCAGAAGGCAAGGAGGAGCAAGTCACGTCTTACATGGATGGCAGCAGGCAAAGAGAGAGCCTGCCCAGGAAACTCGCGTTTTTAAAACCATCAAATCTTGGCCAGGTGTGGTGGTTCACACTTGTAATCCCAACACTTTGGGAGGCCGAGGCAGGCAGATCACGAGGTCAGGAGATTGAGACCATCCTAGCCAACTCGGTGAAACCCCATCTCTACTAAAAAAATACAAAAACTAGTGAGGCATGGTGGTGCACACCTGTAGTCCCAGCTACTCGGGAGGCTGAAGCAGGAGAATCGCTTGAACCTGGGAGGCAGCAGTTGCAGTGAGCCGAGATCATGGCACTGCACTCCAGCCCTGGTGACAGAGTGAGACTCTGTCAAACAAACAAACAAAAAAGAAAAAACCACCAAATCTCATGAAAGTCAATTACTATCATGAGAACACTGCAGGAAAGACCCGCCTCCATAATTCAATCACCTCCCATTGGATTCCTCCCACCACATGTGGGAATTGTGGGAGTTACAATTCAAGATGAGATTTGGGTAGGGACACAACCAAACCATATCACTTCACCCGTGGCCCCTCCCAAATCTCATGCCCTCACATTTCAAAACCAATCACGCCTTCCCAACAGTCCCCCAAAGTCTTAACTCATTTCAGCATAAACTCAAAAGTCCACAGTCTGAAGTCTCATTCGAGACAAGGCAAGTCCCTTCTGCCTATGAGACAGTAAAATTAAAAGCAAGTTAGTTAGTTACTTCCTAAATACAATGTGGGTACAGGCATTGGGTAAATACAGTTGTTCCAAATGGGAGAAATTGGCCAAAACAAAGGGGCTATAGGCTGCGCACAAGTCCAAAATCTGGTGGAGCAGTCAAATCTTAACTCTAAAATTATCTCCTTTGACTCCATATCTCACATCCAGGTCACACTGATGCAAGAGGTGGGGTCCCACAGCCTTGTGCAACTCTGCCCCTGTGGCTTTGCAGGGGGCTTTGCAGCCCTCTCCCAGCTGCTTTCACAGGCTGGTGTTGAGTATCTGAAGCTTTTCCAGGCAAATGGTGCAAGCTGTTGGTGGATCTACCGTTCTGGGGTCTGGAGGATGCTCGCCCTCTTTTCAGAGCTCCACTAGGTGGTGCCCCAGTAGGGAGTCTGTGTGGGGGCTCTGACCCCACAATTTCCCTTCTGTATTGCCCAGCAGAGGTTCTCCATGAGCACCCCATCCTGGCAGCAAACTTTTGTCTGGGCATATAGGCATTTTCATACATCTTCTGAAATCTAGGCAGAGGTTCCCAAACCTCAATTCTTGACTTCTGTTTACGCGCAGGCTCAATACCATGTGGAAGTTGCTAAGGCTTGGAGCTTGCACCCTCTGAAGCCAGGACCCCAGCTCTACACTGGCCCCTTTTAGTCAGGGCTGGAGCAGCTGGGATGCAAGGCACCAAGTCCCTAGACCACACACACCACAGGGACCCTGGCCCTGGCCCACAGAACCATGTTTTCCTCCTATGCCTCTGAGTCTGCAATGGGAGGGGCTTCCGTGAAGACCTCTGACACACCCTGATGACATTTTTCCCATTGTCTTGGAGATTAACATTTGGCTCCTTATTATTTACGCAAATTTCTGCAGTGCCTTGAATTTCTCCTCAGAAAATGGGATTTTCTTTTCTTTTGCATTGTCAGGCTGCAAATTTTCTGAACTTCTATGCTCTGCTTCTCTTATAAAACAATTTTTTTAACAGCACCCAAATCACCTCTTGAATGCTTTGCTGTTTAGAAATTTCCTCTGACAGATACCCTAAGTCATTTCTCTCAAGTTCAAAGTTCCACAGATATCTAGGGCAGGGGCAAAATGCTGCCAGTCTCTTTGCTAAAACATAACAAGAGTCACCTTTCTCCAGTTCCCAACAAGTTCCTCATCTCCATCTGAGACTATCTCAAGTCCGGATCTTATTTTTTGTGTCACTATTGGCATTTTTGTCAAAGCCATTCAATGAGTCTCTAGGAAGTTCCAAACTTCCCCACATTTTCCTGTCTCTTCTGAGCTCTCTAAACCGTTCCAACCTCTTCCTGTTACCCAGTTCCAAAGTGACTTCCACATTTTCAGGTATCTTTTCAACAATGCCCTACTCTGCTGGTACCAATTTACTGTATTAGTCCATTTTCAGGCTGCTGATAAAGACATACCAAAGACTGAGAAGAAAAAGAGATTTAATGGACTCATAGTTCCACATGGCTGGGGAGAACTCACAATCAAGGCAGAAGGCAAGTAAGAGCAAGTCACATCTTACATGGATGGCAGCAAGCAAAAGGAGAGCTTGTCCAGGAAACTCCCGGTTTTAAAACCATCAAATCTCATGAGACTCATTCACTATGACGAGAACAGTGCAGGAAAGACCCACCCCATAATTCAATCACCTCCCACCAGATTCCTCCCATGACACAAGGGAATTGTGGGAGTTACAATTCAATATGAGATTTGGGTGGGGACACAGCCAAACCATATTACCAAGAGTGTGTAACATGGAAGTGTAGAGAGCAGTATAACCTGCTGCTTGCACAGGTCTGTCACTGCTTATCCAGGACCAAGACCAAGTAGGAATTTACAGACCATTTTTCTCTTTTTCTTTTCTTTTCTTTCCTTTCTTCATTTTCTTTCCTTTCCTTTGCTCCCTCTTTCTTTCTTTTCTTTTCTTTCTTTCTTTTCTTTCTTTCTTTCTTTCTTTCTTTCTTTCTTTCTTTCTCTCTCTCTCTCTCTCTCTCTCTCTCTCTCTCTTGCAGGAGGTTACATGTGCAAGCCTGTTACCTGGATATATTGCATAGTACTGGGGTTTGGGCTTCTATTGAACTCATCACCCAAATAGTAAACATAGTACTCCATAGGTAGCCTTTCAAGCCTTCATCACCTGTCTCTCTCCCCATTTTTAGAATCCTCAGTGTGTTCCCATCTTTACATCCATGTGTACCCATTGTTTAGCTCCCACCTATAAGTAAGAACATGTGATATTTGATTTTCTGTTTCTGTGTTAATTCGCTTAGTGTAAATACTTCCAGCTGCATCTATGTTGCTGCAAAGGACATAATTTCATTATTTTTATGGCTGCATAGTATTCCACGGTATATACACACCAAATTTTCTTCATTCAGTCCACCATGTATGGGTACCTTTATTGATTCCATGACTTTGCTATTGTAAATAGTGTTATGATAAACAAACAAGTGCAAGTGTTTTTTTGTTTTGTTTTGTAGAGTAATTTCTTTTCCTTTGGGTAGATGACCAGTAATAGGATTGCTATGTCAAATTGCAGTTTTATTTTCAGTTATTTGAGTAATCTCCAAACTGCTTTCCACAGGGCCCAAACTAATTTACATTTCCACCCGTAGTATATAACCATTCCCTTTTCTCTATATCCTCACCAGCATCTGTTATTTTTTGACTTTTTATTAATAACCATTCTAACCATTGTGAGATATCTCATTGTGGTTTTGATTTGCATTTCTCTGATTATTAGCGATGTTGAGCATGTTTTCATATGTTTGCTGGCTCTTTGTACATATAGACCATTTTTATGGTTACATTGACAAGTGTCTGCAGTAGCTCTCAGTATTCCTACTGAGAGAAATAGAGTGTGCACACAGAAGGATCTTTGTGGTTCCAATTTACAGGCAAATCCCCTTCCAGCAGCTTGGGGAGCCTCTACATTGTAACCTAATCTAGAGGTGTGTTAACCATTAACACGGCAAGGCTTAATCTGCAGGGGGGATTCCCCAGCACATTGAAGTCTAAACCCTGGGGAAATTGCATATGAGCTCCAGCTGGAAAACACATATGGGAGATGAACAAGTTTATCTTTGTAAACTCTGTTTACAAACAAGGTGCATTTGTTCTCCACACAGTTTGTCTTTGCCACTGGCACTTGAGGAATCCAGTTTCAACTTTAGAACGACAACTTTGAGTTCTCTCCAAAATTGTATATTGTCTCTTGCCAGGGTTCTTCCTTTTAAGGCAATCTCCTTGACCCAGAATGATAGAACTGGGATACATTCATTCATTCAAAAACATATTCTAAGACTTATTGGACAAGCTCTATGGTTCAGGATATGTACAAAGGACACATAAAATTTAATTAGACATTCTCTCTACACCCAAAAGTCATCTGATAATACACAGAAAGCAATAATATTAGTACAAGACATCTAATGCCAAGAAAGGAGGATGCAATAGCATCAGAAGAGTTGTGGGGAATCAGAAAAAACTTGATGAATACAGTAGCTTGTGAACTGGGATTAAAACACAAACAAAATTTCAGTTGAGAGAAATTACAGCCCAGTGAAGGCTGATGAAACTAATAGTAAAGGCCTTGAAAGACAGGAAAGTAGAGGAAATGTGAGAAAAGAACAAGTCATTCAATTTTGCTAAAACACAGACTACGAATAGAGTTTAAGGAAAATCCATCAAGGAAAGGGGACTGGGATCAAATCAGATAGATCAAAAAATGTCAAGCTATGGATGTTATAACAGTGACCAGGGGATATGGGAGTAAGCCAGGCAGACACAATTTCCTGCCCTCATGGGGCTCACGTTCTAGTGGAGGGACAGGGTGTCTTAAGGAAGCCAATTAAGATGAAGGGCGTAGAAAACACAGTGGCGACAACAGCTGTTGCCTACTGTGTGGTGTGCAGAGTGTTAAGCATTTTCCATATGGTACGCCAAGCTTTCACAGATTTTAACTGCAGGATTCAAGTGAGGAAACCGAGGCTTTAGAAAGGCTAGTGACTCACCCAAGAGTGTCCTGATGGCTGGACCAGAATCCAAATTCATGTCTCTCTGGTACCACAGCCCATTTCATTCTGCTCCAGGATGGATGAGTGAGAGAGAGAGAGAGAGAGAGAGAGAGAGAGAGAGAGAGAGAGACAGAGACAGAGAGAGACAGAGAGAGAGAAAGAGAGAGAGAAAAAAACAAGAAGCTGGGAAAGTAGTTGACTTTGTACTTTTAAGAATCCAGGAGAAAACTGGTGAAATTTGGTTGGATTTCTCCTGTTAAGAATCCAGGAGAAAAATAAGGGGAACTCAGGTGAAGTGAAAAAGAAAGGGTGGCTATGGCTGATGGGGTGGAGGCAGATGGATAAGATTTAGTGACTCACTGAATTTGACAGGAAAATAATAAGGAGTATTTAGAGACAAGCCTATGGGAGTGATCCTGGGGAAATGGGAGAATGCATGAATAGAATCATGGAAGAAATTGAAAATTTCTAAAGATTTGGGGGCTGAGGGGAATTCAACAAGTTCATCCAACCAATATTTATTATTCATTTGTTTATTTAACAAATATATAATGGAGCATGCCATGTGCCAGGCACTGGTGGGACACCAAGAACAAACCCAAAGTAAAAGCCACTCTCCTTGGGCTTGTGCTCTGGTGAGGGATGGGGCACTAAAACTGTAATCACACTGAAAAATGCATAATGACAAAGTGGGACAAGGCTCAACAGCAGGGATTTCCTAACCTTTTTGCATGGTGGATTCACCTGATACCTATGTCCCCTTCTTTACAGTGCATGGTTTAAATGTTCTGGGAGTGGTCTGAACTTTGGAAGTCTCAGAACCTCTCTTGGTAGTTCTAATATGCAGACAAGTAGACAACAGCAGAACTGAGTAGCTGTGACCTAGATCACATGGCCTGCAAAGCTGAAAATATTTACTGTCTAACTCTTTACGGAAAAATTTTGCCGACCCCTGCTCTAAAGGAAAAGAATATGGTCTCAGAGAGCTTATAACAAAGCAACAGGAGCTAGCATGAGTGGAGGGGGACTGGGGGTGCTGTTAGGAGGCTCCTTTGATATTTTAGTTTGTGTAGGAAAGTTATCTGGGAGAAGAGGACAGTAGGAGCACTACAAGCAGAAGAAACAGCAGGAGCAAAAGTCCTGTTCCAATTGTTCATTGCTATTTAATGGACAAGCCACAAAACTTAGTGACTCAAAACAACACTCAGTTTAGGATTATCTTTCACAATTCCAGGGGCTGAGTGGCCTCCCTGAGGCAGTTCTTGCCAGGGTCTCTCCTGTAGTTGAAATCAGACCAGCAGCTGAGGCCAGAGTCATCTTGAAGGCTTCTTCCCTTCCTTTTTGGAGGATGATGTCACTGTAAGCTCGACCTTCAGCTTGGCCTGGACCGACAGAAACACCTACCCACAGAAGACCTCACCACATGTTCTCTGTGTTCTCACCACATGGTGGCTGGATTTCAAGAGTTAGCCTCTCAGGAGAACCAAGTGGAAGTTGTGTTGCTCTTTATGACTTTTGTTTGTAAGTCATAGAGCATAGCTTCTGCAGTAACTGTAGGACCACTCAGATTCAAAGAACGGGGCATAGGCCTATGTCTGCTTAGGAGGCTTGTCAATGTCACATCCTAAGAAGGGCCTGTGAGCTGGGACCTATTGTGATGACACTCTATGGAAAATACTCTCTGCTGCAAACACAAAGAAGCATGGAATGCTTCAGCATCTCAAAGGAAAAGCGTGTGGGGGAGATGAGGCCAGAGAGATGGTGAGTCGAGACAGAGTCTGTTTGCCCATGTGAAGAATTTTTATCTTCTTCATAAGCCATGGGATTTTAATAATGCTGGTATTCAATACAGTGGTGTGGCTAGAAGCACAAACTGGACAACTTGGGTTCAAATCCTACCTCTGCCATTTGCGTCTGTGCAATGTTGGATGTTGTGCAATCTCTCTGCACCTTGATTTCCTCATCTGTAAAATGAAAGAAGTTGTTATTTTCTTTACTTTTTTTTTTTTTAAGTTTTGACTAGGCTGTGTCTTTTTCTTATTTTACTTTAAGTTCAGGGATATATGTGCAGTACATGTAGGTTTGTTACATAGGTATACATGTGCTATGGTTGTTTGCTACACCTATCAACCCACCACCTAGTTTTTTTTTGTTTTTGTTTTGTTTTGTTTTTCTTTTTTTGAGATGGAGTTTCACTCTTGTCATTCAGGCTGGAGTGCAATGACGTGATCTAAGCTAACTGCCACCTCTGAACCCACGTTCAAGCAATTCTCCTGCCTCAGCCTCCTGAGTAGCTGGGATTATAGGCACCCACCACTGCACCTGGCTAATTTTTGTATTTTTAGTGGAGACAGGGTTTCACCAAGTTGGCCAGGCTGGTCTTGAACTCCTGACCTCAGATGATCCACCTACCTTGGCCTCCCAAAGTGCTGGGATTACAGGTGCAAGTCACCGCGCCCGGCGTGTGTGTGTGTGTGTGTGTGTGTGTGTGTGTGTGAGACAGAGTCTCGCTCTGTCATCCAGGCTGGAGTGCAATGGCGCTATCTCGGCTCACTGCAACCTCCGCCTCCCGAGTTCAAGTGATTCTTCTGCCTCAGCCTCCCAAGTAGCTGGGATTACAGGTGCCTGCCACCATGCCTGGCTAAGTTTTGTATTTTTAATAGAGATGGGGTTTCATCATGTAGGCCAGGCTGGCCTCGAACTCCTGACCTCAGGCGATTTGCCCACCTTGGCTTCCCAAAGTGTTGGGATTACAGGCATGAGCCACCACGCCTGGCCCATCATCTAGTTTTTAAGCTCTGCATGCAAAAGGTATTTGTCCTAATGCTCTCCCTCCCCTTCCCCCCCACCTCCCAACAGGCCTCAGTGTGTGATGTCCCCTTCCCTGCGTCCATGTGTTCTCATTGTTCAGGAAGTTGTTATTTTCTACAGTACATATCTCATAGAGAAGTTGGGACAACTAAATGGTTTAGTACAAGTTAGTATTTATGACAGTGTCTGGTCCTTAGTAAACATGACAAAATGGTTATCTAATGTTATTACTTGATACCTGCTAGGTAGTTAGTGTTCCACCTGTGGCTTAAGGAGGAATGCTAGCTCTCAGGATAAGCTTGATGCCTTTCTTGCACTCCACTCAGGGGTTGCAGGCAACTCGAACCCTTTGTTTCCTTCATTCTAGATTTTAATACTGCTGCCCAAGGACCCGACCAGAGTCCCTGTGTCACCATCACATCTTCTGCCTTAGAACACAGTGTGGCTCCTGCAGGGGGAGAAATGCTAAAGATTCGACATCCAGCATTACCCAGTGGGCTGTGCAGAAGAGGTTCCTCACATTCCCCAGCCCACCACAGCTTTCCACGTCCTTTCTCCTGTAAGGAAAAGCTCTGAGGCTAGCCAGTTCCTCAGTCATCCTCCCAAGACCAAGCTCTGTTGAGCGCCTGCAGGGCCCTCACCCTGCAATAAGGTGGAGCTCCCTACCCCAAATCACCTTTTTTCTTTTTTTTTCTGGCTAACTCCTTCTTATGTTTCAAGATTAAGCTTGGGCAACGCTTCTTCTAAGACCCTTTTTCTAACCCTTTCCCTGCTCTATCCCCATATTATACCATTTCCATTTGGGCCAAAACCAGGACCTGCTATGCAATTTGTGGGACCCAGAGGAAAATGAAAAGGTGAGTTTCCTTGTTCAAAATTATCAAGAATTTCAAAGTAGCAGTAATAGAGCATTATATCAAGCATGGGACCCTTCCAAGTGCTGGGTACAGCAGGACTGCATGGGTCACAGGCCCAGGAAGTCAACCCTGGTCAAAACACTTACCAGGCTACACTCTAATTGTCTGCATCCCTGATTGCTTCTGCCATGAAACTAGAAGCCACTTTATGGAAAGGGCAGCCTGTTTGTATCTCTGCTACTTAGTACAATCAATCTTGAAGAAAAATATATGAATACACTAACTGATAACTAACACCAAAAACACAGTAATAACAAAATAGGATAGAAGAGACATTCTTGAATCTCCTGCAAATCCTGATAGGAAATGGATCAGATCAGAGACTTTGGAATCAGATGTCATGACGATAACCCACCGAGACCTCTCAAAACCTTGGGACATCTTCCTAACACTCACCAATCCTCAGTGACCTCATCTGTAAAATGCACAAAATCACAATGCCTACCTCTCAGAGCTGCTCCAGGGATGGAATGACAATAATACATGATCAGCTATGCCTTGTACTTACAAATTAGTTCATTAATAATAATTATCCCAATGAACTGAGGCGGTTAAACTAGGAATGGTGTTTTCTGCTTTTCAAAGTACTTTTATATTCATGATCTCATTTGACTTAAAATTCACTATTAATGAGATCCCATTTGTCAATTTTGGCTTTTGCTGCCGTTGCTTTTGGTGTTTTAGACATGAAATCTTTGCCCATGCCTATGTCCTGAATGGTACTACCTAGGTTTTCCTCTAGGATTTTTATGGTATTAGGTCTAACATTTAAGTCTCTAATCCATCTTGAATTAATTTTCGTATAAGGAGTAAGGAAAGGATCCAGTTTCAGCTTTCTACTTATGGCTAGCCAATTTTCCCAGCACCATTTATTAAATAGGGAATCCTTTCCCCATTTCTTGTTTCTCTCAGGTTTGTCAAAGATCAAATGGCTGTAGATGTGTGGTATTATTTCTGAGGACTCAGTTCTGTTCCATTGGTCTATATCTCTGTTTTGGTACCAGTACCATGCTGTTTTGGTTACTGTAGCCTTGTAGTATAGTTTGAAGTCAGGTAGCATGATGCCTCCAGCTTTGTTCTTTTGACTTAGGATTGTCTTGGAGATGCGGACTCTTTTTTGGTTCCATATGAACTTTAAAGTAGTTTTTTCCAATTCTGTGAAGAAACTCATTGGTAGCTTGATGGGGATGGCACTGAATCTATAAATTACCTTGGGCAGTATGGCCATTTTCCCATTAAACTAAAGAGCTTCTGCACAGCAAAAGACACTACCATCAGAGTGAACAGGCAACCTACAGAATGGGAGAAAATGTTTGCAATCTACTCATCTGACAAAGGGCTAATATCCAGAACCTACAAAGAACTCAAACAAATTTACAAGAAAAAAACAAACAACCCCATCAAAAAGAGGGCAAAGGATATGAACAGACATTTCTCAAAAGAAGACATTCATACAGCCAACAGACACATGAAAAAATGCTCATCATCACTGGCCATCAGAGAAATGCAAATCAAAACCACAATGAGATACCATCTCACACCAGTTAGAATGGCAATCATTAAAAAGTCAGGAAACAGCAGGTGCTGGAGAGGATGTGGAGAAATAGGAACACTTTTACACTGTTGGTGGGATTGTAAACTAGTTCAACCATTATGGAAAACAGTATGGCAATTCCTCAAGGATCTAGAACTAGATGTACCATATGACCCAGCCATCCCATTACTGGGTATATACCCAAAGGATTATAAATTATGCTGCTATAAAGACACATGCACACGTATGTTTATTGCAGCACTATTCACAATAGCAAAGACTTGGAATCAACCCAAATGTCCATCAGTGACAGATTGGATTAAGAAAATGTGGCACATATACACCATGGAATACTATGCAGCCATAAAAAAGGATGAGTTTGAGTCCTTTGTAGGGACTTGGATGCAGCTGGAATCCATCATTCTTAGCAAACTATCACAAGAACAGAAAACCAAACACAGCATGTTCTCACTCATAGGTGGGAACTGAACAATGAGATCACTCGGACTCAGGAAGGGGAACATCACACACCGGGGCCTATCATGGGGAGGGGGGAGCGGGGAGGGATTGCATTGGGAGTTATACCTGATGTAAATGACGAGTTGATGGGTGCAGCACAGCAACATGGCACAAGTATACATATGTAACAAACCTGCACGTTATGCACATGTACCCTACAACTTAAAGTATAATAATAATAAATTAATTAAAAAAAACATAAAAAAAAATTCACTATTATTATTTTAAAGATGAGGGGGCCGGGCGCGGTGGCTCAAACCTGTAATCCCAGCACTTTGGGAGGCCGAGACGGGCGGAGCACAAGGTCAGGAGATCCAGACCATCCTGGCTAACGTGGTGAAACCCCGTCTCTACTAAAAATACAAAAAACTAGCCGGGCGAGGTGGCGGGCGCCTGTAGTCCCAGCTACTCGGGAGGCTGAGGCAGGAGAATGGCTTAAACCCGGGAGGCAGAGCTTGCAGTGAGCTGAGATCCGACCACTGCACTCCAGCCTGGGCGACAGAGCGAGACTCCGTCTTAAAAAAAAAAAGATGAGGGAAAGAAAACAAGCTTTGAGTTATCTATCCATAAGACAAGGGTAGAATAAGCCAGGCTTAGATCTCTTTATCCTAATTCGTATTCTTTCAATTGCACCGGGGTGATATTGCTTTCAATGAAATACATCTATGAAAATTTCCTGCACAGGGCCTTTTAAATAATATAACTAAAATTTGATTTTTTTTTTTTTTCTGACTACAGTCCATGGTAGATAACTGCCATATGATTTCATACACTCAGAATTAAGGAACTAGTGGGGGTGATTTTGATCTTACAATTTGCTACTGGCTCTTTAAGTGCAGTGAGACACACACTGAGACGTTCATTCTTTAATTTGGTGCCACTTAAAGGTTCACCGCTTTTGCTGATGTTGGGTATAAAATATAGATCTACAAATAATTGTCTAGAGAGGGAGTAGCTTCAACTTAAAGATAAAAGTTTCACTGAACCTTCCTCCCTAGGTCAGTGGGATGGTCTTTAAATCTTATGATCTTGACTTCTTGCTGACTGATAAGGCAATTGCAGTTTTTTAGGGAAGTTGAAATATTTTAAAAGAATATAAAAGTTTTCACATAGGAGTGACAGTGAATAGAGAATAGACTTGAGAAGAGAGAAATTTTGACATGGTTGTTATGTAGAAATTATTTTTTCCTTGAAAAAGTAAAGGTCCTAGAAAACAGATAAAGAGAGTGACCTCAAATTTTTCTCCATTTTATTAATCCTCTACTGAAGCTCCCATTCTTCAAATGTTAGGCCTCATGAATTATTCTGCATCAGCATTTTCTCTAATGCTTTTTACTTGATTTCAGCAAAGTCTTCTCTAGTCACTTGGCAACTCCAACACCCCCAAAACTAATACCCATTTCCTGTTTTTTGTTTGTTTGTTTGTTTTTCTCCTAACAACCAATCTTTTTCTAGCTTACTTTATTAGCAAAGTTTAAAATACATATCCATTCTACTTTTTCTTCCACTCCTAGAGTGCACTGTGCAGTCCTCTTGATCAGAGCTGAATGTGGCCCCTTGCAGACCATAGGCCATTGAAAAAAAAAACAAAAAACAAAAAACAAAAAACATGGTATCTGTCACCCCTACCCTATCCAGTCACAAATACACTTCCAACATGCAATGGCAAGGCAAAGCCAATTAACCTGCAATGAAAATCCCAACTGGAAAAAGAAAGGGGACGCCTGGAATATATGCAGCAGTCAATGATCTGTAACAGTGATAAATCCTTCTGGGGAGAAGTTAGGAAGGGGTTGCAGCTTTTGGTTATGACAAGGTTGGTAACAACACAGAGAATAAGGTGGAGTAGGGACAAGATCACTAGAAGAAACTAGTTTAAGGAACTGTAAGACCCCGTTACCTGAAGAATCATCAACCTGGGTAACACTGTAAAAAACACCAGCCAGAAAAAATGTTTAAAGGAAACTACTTTCATTACTCAGGTGGACCAAGAGCCCAAGTATATGTGGTAAGGCACAGCATTCAGAGTGCTTGAGCATGTGTTTCCTAATTGATATAAAAAGAGATTCATCTAGGAAAAAAGTTCATGCGTACATTTACTCTCTTATAGTTTTGTTTCACTGCAAAATTATCCAGCATTCCCTGTCTTTCAACTTTAAGCTTTTGGAGGCAGAGATGTACAGTACTCATACCTTTTTCATTTTGGTATCCCCAGGCTTAATACAACAGTAGACATTTAATCAACATGTCCTTGGAACTGAATGTAAGTTCATGAGAAAAGAATGTCACTAGCAACTTTGAAACCATCATTCTAAGAAATTTAGACCAAGGTAATCTAATGTGAGAACGTGAGGATTTTAGAAAGACAATGTCAGAGGAGATATTCCCCTAGTAATGGCTATGTGGACTGGAAAGACTTTCACATTTACATCAATTTGTTTTGAACATCCTTTCTCTGTATTTAAAACAGCTCTGAAATTTTCAAATACATAAAGCCATTTCCCACAATAACCAGTGTTTTGAAATGTCATGTGATTCCAGCATGTCTTACTCTTACTTCAAAATCAGAAGACTTTGACCCTGCTTTAAGGACAAATGATGCTTGCTTTGATATCTTTATTTTTATTTCTAGGCAGGGTGTGTCCTTTGATATTAGAATCTTCCTAGTGTGGATGCAGTTGATTTCAGCAGTTCCCTGATCATCCTGTGAAAAATGCTGCAGAAGTTACAGCACCCATCTGTTATGTGATTATAGAACCTGGCCTGTCACACACCAGGCTCCTCTTTTTTTTTTTTTTTTTTTTTTTTTTTTTTACCATTCTTGCTCTGCCTGTTCAGACATTCTTAGTCTTTCTCGAAAAAGTAGAATGGAAACATAGCTTTCTTAGCCTTTCTCTGCCTCATTCATTTCATGGTGAATTCCTGGCTTCCCCACTATTTTACAATAATCTCCACAAAGTAGAAAGGGATAGCTGGGAAGTCCAGGTTAAAATATCATGCTGGACAATCTAGATTTTAGTTTTATTTTCATGGATTGAATTACATAATTTCACTGTTAATTATCTTCTTCACAGTCTAAAATATCTATCTAGCTTCAGAGTCCAGTGCTTTTTCCGTCATATTAGTCATTCTTCAAGATACCTGCAGAAGGAAATTTTCCATCTTTCCTAATCTGTAGCCAATGTGAGCCCATTGCCTAGGGTTATGTAGGAATCACTGAGCTCAGCCTGTTCGAGTGGTTGACCCTTGGCAGTCATCTAGTTTGCTCCCTTCATTTAGCAGATGAGGGAACCAAAGCCCGAGAAAGATAGTGGGCTTATTGTCCATCACACAACTGGTAAATACTGGAGTTGGGACCTTGACAATGCTACTCCTTCAAGCAGGCTTAAAATATTAAGGTTCAGAACTCTAAGTGGGCCCCCCCGGGAACCTGAGGACAGTTCCTAGTTGTTTAAATGGCCTTTCCATACTTCATTACCAACAGCTACAGCCCAAGTCTGAAAACTCATCTACAGCTATCTAACCTGCAACATGCTTTCCAGGCCCCTCTCTGAGGGGGTTAGGGGAAGCTGGGCAGGGCACTGCACAAATAAACACAACAACACTGGCAGACTTTGGAGCTCTGCTGAAGCAAAGCACTGCCAGGAGTGAAAGTCATTAAAGACCCTTTGCAAAGGCTGTTAAGAAATGTGCAAACAGCCGTATAAACAACACCAGGTCAGGTCATGGAAGGAGACTAGCAACTGGGGAGGCCCAAGAGAGCCTGCCGAAGTGGGAAATTCCCAGCAGGGAGAAGACATTTGGAAAAACAACTCCATCAGGTTTTATCAACACACATCATTTACTAAGTGCTATATTTTATGTAGACTATGTGTGGCCTAAATTTAACAAGAGAAGCTTTGATCAATCGCAGTTTTTATCACTTCCAGATATCTCTGTTTCTGAATTACTGGCAACATTGATGCTATGTTCATTTATCTGGGCTTTCCTCTCCAAACACACCGTGGGTGATGCTCTCAGAGAGATCATCTCCGTGGAGAGCAGCGATGACCTGCACACACACGCTTCCTGTTGGACGTGCTGTGTGGTTCAGGCCCTACACATGCTGACACATGCTGAATTGTAAACAAACATAATTAGGCCTGGTGTTCTAATTTTAAGCCTTAGAGGAAACAGACATATTAATAATCACGGTGGTAGAGAAACTCCCGCATATAGGCCATGCTATGAAATACTAGTTTCTCTGCCAGAGTAAAAACTTTGGCACTTCCTTCTTGAGGAAGCTGATGCTATAATTTCCTTGACCTTCTTTGGAATAGCATCAGTGGCCACAAACCTTCAAGGGAGTTCTGCTGAATGCAGAAAAGTGATTTCTCATGTCTGTGACTTTACCTACATGTGGAGAGCAATTATGTGAAGATGAGAGGGAAGTCTTGTTTTGCACATGACTGCCAGTAGCCTAAATTTTTCTGCTTCTGCTTCTCTATCCAGATTCTTTCCTCTCTGGTCATTCAAGAAGCTCTTTCTGACTGGCCTACCTTCTATTTTTCTTCTGCCAAGATTTTCTTCCTTCGCTTTCTTTGCGCGCACACACACACAGAGCCACTTTTTTAGCCTGGTTGTTCAGCTTTTGCTCCAATTTAGGAGGACTGACTCTCTGAGTACATTCCTCTGGACTCCTGGAGACTCAGACATATACATGGAAGTTTCTTCCACAGCAGTTTCCTTGTTGTCTGTCATATTAAATAAAAACAAAAGCCTTTTTAAATATAAATAAATAGTATTAAACTTTGGAATGTCCTGAAAGTAGCTGGAGAAATTTGCACTGAATTTAGATGGTATGTTTGAGCTGTTCTGATTTAAAATCTAGACTGTGTGCCCCATGAGGAATTGCCCTGTGGATAGACCTCAGAGAGACATGCCGTCACCCTCCAGGACAGCTGAAAGCAGAGTTCATTGAAGGGCCAGGCTGTTATGGATGCTCTTGAAAGAGAAATAAACCAGGGATCTTCCTCATGAGTCCTGACTGAAAGTCATGACAGATTTTCAGAAAAGAAATTCAGCTTGTAATCAAGCTGCTTTTCACAAGTGCAACTCTCTGTGGCTTTCACCAGGGCTGTAGAATTAGGGTTTTATTTGTTTAGCAATGAGTTTTTCTTCACCTGTGTAATGCAAGGTGGGATCAGCATTGGACAAGGATAGCCTGCATGGCACATCATGTGTTTCTTCTCGTTCCACTTGGCACAGGAACTGGTTACTCTTCTAGATATCCACATTATCAGTCAAACACTCTTAATTATCTCGTCTAGAGAAAATTTAGGGCTGGATGCTGTGGCTCACACCTGTAATCCTAGCACTTTGGGAGGCTGAGGTGGGTGAATCACCTGAGATCAGGAGTTCAAGACCAGCCTGACCAACATGGCAAAACCCCATCTCTACTAAAAATATAAAAATTAGCCAGGCACAGTGGTGAGTGCCTGCAATCCCAACTACTCGATAGGTGGAGGCAGGAGAATTGCTTGAACCCAGGAGGTGGAGGTTGCAGTGAGCCAAGATCTCACCATTGCACTCCAGCCTGGGTGACAGAGACTCTGTCTCAAACAAAACAAAACAAAAAGAGAGAGAGAGAAAAAAAATTTAGATTTTTCTGCCATTCTTAATGACATAATTGTCTATTCCTGTTAATGGTAATACCAAAAACTAAGGTTTGCAAGCACTTAATATATGTCAAGCAGTGCCAAACACTTTCTTAATTCTCATTTGTCCCTTTTAAAGTATACAATTCAGTGCTTGTTAGCATGTTTACAGAGTCATGTCACCATCATTACTATCTCATTTAAGAACGTTCCATCACCCTAAAAAGAAACTAATATGGTCTGGCTCTGTGTCCTCACCAATATCTCATCTTGAATTGTAATCCAAATTATAATCTCCACGTGATGGGGCAGGGAACCCATGGGAGGTGATTAGACCATGGAGGGGGTCCCTCTTGCTGTTCTCATGATAGTGAGTGAGTTCTCATGAGATCTGATGGTTTTATAAGGGGCTCTTCCCCGTTTGCTCTGTACTTCTCTCCCCTGCCACCATGTGAAGAAGGACATGTTGGCTTCCCCTTCTGCCACGATTGTAAGTTTCAGGAGGCATCCTTAGTCATGTGGAACTGTGAGTCAATTAAACATCTTTTCTTTATAAATTACCCAATCTTGGGTATGTAGTCATATCAGTGTGAGAACAGACTAATACCATAATTGGTACTAGGAGGTAGTGGGATACAGCTATAAAGATACCCAAAAATGTGGGAACAACTTTGAAACTGGGTAACAGCAGAGGTTGGAACAGTTTGGAGGCTCAGAAGAAGACCAGAAGTTGTGGCAAAGTTTGGAACTTCCTAGAGACTTGTTGAATGATTTTGACGAAAATGCTGATAGTGATATGGACAATGAAGTTCAGTCTGAGGTGGTCTCAGATGGAGATGAGGAGCTTCTTGGGAACTGGAGCAAAGGTGACTCTTGCTATGGTTTAGCAAAGAGACTGGCAGCATTTTTCCCCTGCCCTAGAGATCTATGGAACTTTGAACTTGAAAGAGATGATTTTGAGTATGTAGTGGAAGAAATTTCTAAGTGGCAAAGCATTCAAGAGGAATCAGAGGATAAAAGTTTGGAAAACTTGCAGGCTGACAATGCAATAGAAAAGAAAAACCCATTTTCTGAGGAGAAATTCATGCTGGCTGCAGAAATGTGCATAAATAACAAGGAACCAAATGTTAGTTGCCAACACAATGAGGAAAATCTCTTCAGTGCATGTCAGAGGTCATCATGGCAGGCCCTCCCATAACAGACCCAGAGGCATAGGAGGAAAAAATAGCTTTGTGGGCCTGACCCTGGGCCTTGCTGCTTTGTTCAAGCTCAGGACTTGGTACCCGGTGTCCTAGCCATGGCTAAAAGGGGCCAATGTACAGCACAGCTGTTGCTGCAGAGGGTGTAAGCTACAAGCCTTGGTGGCTTACACATGGTGTTGGGCCTGTGGGTGCACAAAAGTCAAAAACTAAGGTTTGGGAATCTCTGCCTAGATTTCAGAGGATGTATGGAAATGCCTGGTAGTCCAGGCATAACTTTACTGCAAGGGTGGAACCCTTATGGAGAACCTCTGCTAGGGCAGTGCAGAAGGAAAATGTGGGGCTGGAGCCCCCACACAGAATCCCTACTGGGCACTACCTAGTGGAACTGTGAGAAGAGGGCCACTATCTTCCATACCCCAGAATGGTAGATCCACCTACAGCTTGCACCATTTGCCTGGAAAAGCTGCAGACACTCAACACCAGCCTGTGAAAGCAGCTGCAAGGGGGCTGTACCCTGCAAAGCCACAGGAGTGGAGTGGAGTTGCCCAAGGCTGTGGGAGCCCACCTCTTGCATCAGCATGCCCTGGATGTGAGACATGGAATCAAGTGAGATTATTTCAGAGCTTTAAGGTTTAATTACTGCTTCATTAAATATCAGACTTGCATGGGACCTGTAGGCCATTTGTTTTGGCCAATTTCTCCCATTAGGAATGGGTGCATTTATCCAATATCTGTACCCCTATTTTATCTAGGAACTAAATAACTTACTTTTGATTTTACAGGTTCATAGGAGGAAGGAACTTTTCTTGTCTCAGATGATACTTTGAACTTGCACTTTTGGGTTAATGCTGAAATGAGTTAAGACTTTGGGGAACTGTTGGGAAGGCATAATTGTGTCTTAAAATGTGAGAAAGATGAGATTTCCAAGGGGCCAGGGGTGGGATGCTATGGTCTGGCTCTCTGTCCCCACCCACATCTCATCTTGAATTGTAATCTGAATTGTAATTCCCATGTGCTGGGAGAGAGACATTGTGGGAAGTGACTGGATGATGGATGCAGTTGCCCTTGCTCTTGTCATGATAGTGAGTGAGTTCTCATGAGATCTGATGATTTTATAAGAGGCTCTTCCCCCTTCGCTCTGTTCTCAATTATTCTCCTTGCCACTGCCATGTGAAGAAGGACATGTCTGCTTCCCCTTCTGCCATGATTGTAAGTTTACTGAGGCCTCCTCAGGCATGCAGAACTGTGAGTCAATTAAGCCTCTTTCCTTTATAAATTGTCCGGTCTTAGGTATTTCTTTATAGCAGTGTGAGAACAGACTAATACAAAAGCCCTGTACCTATTAGCAGTTATCATGCTCCTACTCCCATAACTCAGTGTTTGGCAAGTACTAAACATCTTTCTGGACATGGCTATTCTGGATGCATCACACAAATGGAATCATACAACATGTGGCCTTTTGTGTCTGGCTTCTTTCACTTAATGTTTCTAAGGTACATCCCTTTTGTAGCATGTATCAGCGCTTTTTTATGGCTGAATAATATTCTAATGTATGAATTTACCAAACCTCATTTATCCATTAATTGAGTGATATTTCATTTATTTCCACATCTTCACTGTCTGGAATACTACTGTTATGAACACTCATGTACAAGCTTTTTGTGTGGACATGTGTTTTCTTTTCTCTTGAGTATATACCTAGGAATTAAATTGTTGAGTTATATAATAATGCTGTTTAACTTTTTTAAAAAAAATGGACTTTATTTTTTAGAGTAACTTTTGGTTCAAAGAAAAATTGAGCTGAAGATACAGAGATTTCCCACATACCCTCTGGACCCACGTATGCACAGCCTCACTCATTATTGATATCCCCCATCAGAGTGGTGGTACATTTGTTATTATACAATTGGTAAACCTACATTGACACATCATTATCATTCAGAACTCATAGTTTACATTAGGGTTAACTCTTGGTGTTGTACATTCTATGGGTTTAGATAAATGTATAATGAAATGTATTTACCGTTATAACATCACACAGAGTAATTTCACTGACCTAAGAATCATCTATACTCTCCCTATTCACCCATTCCTCCCTCTTAATCCCTGGCAATCATTGATATTTTTACTGTCTCTAAATATTTTCCAGATTATATACCTGGAATCATAAAGTATGTAACCTTTTCAGAAGTGGTTTCTATCACTTAGGAATATGTATTTACGCTTTTTCCATGTGTTTTTCATGGCTTGATAGCTCATTTCTTTTCACCACTAAACAATATTCTATTATCTGGATGCACTACAGTTTATCCATTTACCTGTTGAAGTACATTTTGATTGCTTTCAAGTTTTGGCAATTCAGAATGATGCTACTATAAACGTCCTTGTGCAGGTTTTTGTGTGGACATAAGTTTTCAAGTTCTTTACATAAATTCTAAGAAGCACAATTGCTAGATTGTTTGTTAACAGCATGTTTAATTTTGTAAGAAAGTACCAGACTGTCCTTCACAGTGGCTGTACCATTTTGCCTTACAAACAATTAACAAGATAATTCCTGTTCCTTGTCAGCATTAGGTGGTGTCAGTGTTATAGATTTTGACCATTCTAATAGGTGTGTAGTAGTATCTCATTGTTGTTTTAAGTTGCATTTTTCTGATGACTTATGATGTGGAGCATCTTTCTATATACTTACTTGTCATTGTGTGTCTTCTTTGATGAGATGTCTGTTAAGGTCTTTGGCCCATTTTAAATTAGTTATTTGCTTTCTTATTGTTGACTTTTAAGAATTATTCATATATTTTGGATAACAGTCATTTGTCAGACATTTTCTCCGAATCTGTGATTTGTCTTTTTAATCTCTTCATACTTCACAGTATGCTTCCCAGGGAGTAAATTTTAAATTTTAATCAAGTGCAAGATATCAATTCTTTTTGTCATGGATGTTTAGTGTTATATCTAAAAAGTCATCATGAAACCCAAGGTCATCTAGACGTTCTCTTTTGTTATCTTCTGGGAGTTTTATACTTTTGAGTCTTACATTTAGATCTGTAATCCATTTTTAGTTACCTTTTGTGAATGGTGTAACGTCTGTGTGTAGAGTCATTATTTTACCTGTGGATGTCCAGTTGTTTCAGCACTATTTGATGAAAAAATTATCTTTTCTCCATTATATTGTCTTTGGTTTGCGGCCAAAGATCAGTTAACTATATTTATGTGGGACTATTTTTAGGCTACTATTTAACTTTTTAAAACATTGCCAGTGTTTTTTCCAAAGATGCTTCACCATTTTACAATCCACCAGTAATATGTAAGGGTTCCAATTTTTCTGTTCGCTCTCCAATGCAAGTTATGGTCTATTTAATTATAGTAATACTAATTTCTGTGAAGTGATATCACATTGTAAGTTTGATTTTCATTTCCCTAATGATTGAAGATGTGGAGTAGATTTTCATGTGCTTATTATCCATTAATGTGTTTTTTATTATTATACTTTAAGTTCTAGGGTACATGTGCACAACGTGCAGGTTTGTTACATATGTATACATGTGCCATGTTGGTGTGCTGCACACATTAACTTGTCATTTACATTAGGTATATCTCCTATTGCTATCCCTCCCCACTAATGTGTATTTTTTTTTTTTTGGAGAAATGTCAGTTCTAGTTATTTGCTTTTATTTTAATTGGGTAATTTCTGTTGAGTTGTAAGAATTCTGATGTATTTTGAATACAAATTATTTATCAAATATATAATTTGAAAATATTTTCTCTTCTTCCACTGATTGTTACTTCTCTATCCTGATGGTATAATCAGCAGCACAAAAGTTTTGAATTTTGATAAACTATTATTTTTTTTCCTGTATTGCTTGTGCTTTTGGTGTAATGTCTAAGAAACCATTGCATAACCCAGTATTAGAAAGATTTACTTTTGTATATTCTTTTGAGTTTTATAGTTTTATGTCTCATAGTCTTATTTTAATAGACCTTATTATTAGATCTATTTTAGATTAAAATAGGTTTATTTTAGATTAACTTTTGTATGGTTTGAGGTAGTTGTCCAAATTCTTTCTTTTACATGTGAATATTTAGCTGTTTCAGTGACATTTGTTTAAAAGACTAATCTTGGAATTGTCCTCATTGAGAGAATTCCATTGAATTATCTTGCCACCCTTTTTGAAAATCAGTTGATCATAAATGTCAGTGTTTAATTCTGGATATTAAGTTCTGCTGTATTGATCTATATGTTTATCCTCATTCCAGTATCACAGTTTTTTGTTTCGTTTTTTTTTTTTTTTAATTTCTGTAAGTGTATTTCTTCCAACTTTGTTCTTTTTTTTAAAGATTGTTTTGACTATCCTGGGTCTCTTGCATTTCCATCTGAATTTTAGGATCATCTTGTCAGTTTCTACATAAAGTCAGCTGAGATTTTGATAGGAACTGAGTTGAATCTATAGATCAACTTGGTGAATGTCATGATCTTAACAATATTGAGTTTTCTGAGTCATGAACATGGAATGTCTTTCCATTTGTTTAGGTCATCTTTAATTTCAACAATCTTTTACCCCTTTTAGTATAAAGTCTTACGTTACTTTTATCAAACTTATTCCTAAGTATTTTTTCTTTGTGGTGCTGTTGTAAATTGGGTTATTTTCTTAGTTTCATTTTCAGCTTGTTCATTCCTAGTATATTGAAATACAATAACTTTTTGTGTATTAATCTTGTATCCTGAAAACGTAGTGATCTCATTTATTAATAGGTTATTATAATGAGTCCTTAGAATTTTCTATTTACAAGGTCATATCATCTGTGAATATAAAATAGTTATATTTCTTCCTTTTCAATCTTTTTTCTCTTTCTGTTTTAAAATTTTTCCATAAGTTACTGGGATACAGGTAGTAGTTGGTTACATGAATAAGTTATTTAGTGGTGATCTGTGAGATTTTGGTGCACCCATCACCCGAGCAGTATACACTGCACCCTATTTGTAGTATTTTATCCCTTGCTCCCCCACTCTTCCTCCGAAGTCTCCAAAGTCCATTGTATCATTCTAATGCATTTGTGTCCTCATAGCTTAGCTCCCACATATCGGTGAGAACATACGACATTTGGTTTTCCATTCCTGAGTTACTTTACTTAGAATAATAGCCTCCAATCTCATCCAAGTCACTGCAAATGCTGTAAATTCATTCATTTTTATGGCTGAGTAGTGGTCCATCATATATATACCACAGTTTCTTCATCTACTCATTGATTGATGAGCATTTGGGTTGGTTCCACGATTTTGCAATTGTGAATTGTGCCGCTATAAACATGCGTGTGCAAGTATCTTTTTCGTATAATGACTTCTTTTCCTCTGGGTAGATTCCCAGTAGTGGGATTGCTGGATCAAAGACATTTTAGTTCTTTAAGGAATCTCCACATTGTTTTCTGTAGTGGCTGCACTAGTTTACATTGCCACCCATAGTGTAGAAGTGTTCGCTGATCATCGCATCCACGCCAACATCTACTGTTCTTTGATTTTTTTGATTATGGTCATTCTTGCACAAGTATCACATTGCAGTTTTGATTTGCATTTTCCTGATCATTAGTGATGTTGTTTTTTCACATGTTTGTTGGCTATTTGTACATCTCCTTTTGAGAATTGTCTATTTACATCCTTAGCCCACTTTTTGATGGCATTGTTCATTTTTTTCTTACGGATTTGTTTGCGTTCATTGTAGATTCTGGATATTAGTCCTTTGTCAGATGTATAGATTGTGAAGATTACCTCCCGCTCTATGAGTTGTCTATTTACTCTGCTGATTGTTCCTTTTGCTGTGCAAAAGGTCTTTAGTTTAATTAGGTCCCAACTATTTACCTTTGTTTTTTTGCATTTGCTTTTGAGTTCTTGCCAAAGCCAATGTCTAAAAGGGTTTTTTCAATATTATCTTCTAGAATTTTTACAGTTTCACATCTTCAATTTAAGTCCTTAATGCATCTTGAGTTGATTTTTGTATAAGGTAACAGATGAGGATCTAGTTTCATTCTCCTACATGTGGCTAGGATTATGCCAACACCATTTGTTGAAAAGGATGTCCTTTCCCCACTTTATGTTTTTGTCTGCTTTGTCAAAGATCAGTTGGCTATAAGTATTTGGGTTTATTTCTGGGTTCTCTATGCTGTTCCATTGGTCTATGTGCCTAATTTTATACCAGTACCACACTCTTTTGGTGACTGTGGTCTTATACTATAGTTTGAAATCAAGTAGTGTGATGCCTCCAGGTTTGTTCTTTTTGCTTAGTCTTGATTTGGCTATGCAGGCTCCTTTTTGGTTCTCTATGAATTTTAGAACTGTCTTTTCTAATTCTGTGAAGAATGATGGTGGTATTTTGATGGGGATTGTATTGAATTTGTAGATTGCTTTTGGCAGTATGGTCATTTTCACAATATTGATTCTACCCAACCATGAGCATAGGATGTGTTTTCATTTGTTTGTGTCATCTATGATTTCCTTCGACAGTGTTTTGGAGTTTTCCTTGTAGACATCTTTCAACTCCTTGGTTAGGTATATCCTGAGTATTTTTTTTTTCACAGCTGTTGTAAAAGGGGTTGAGTTATTGAATTGATTGTCCACTTGGTCGCTGTTGGTGTACAGAGGAGCCACTCATTTGTGTACATTAATCTTGTATCTGAAAACTTTGCTGAATTCTTTTATCAGTTCTAGGAGCTTTCTGGAGGAGTCTTTAGGGTTTTCAAGGTGCACGATTATATCGTCAGCAAACAGTGACAGTGTGACTTCCTCTTTACTGATTTGGATGCCCTTGATTTCTTTCTCTTGTCTAATTGCTCTGGCTAGGACTTCCAGTACTATGTTGAAAAGGAATGGTGACAGTGGGCATCCTTGTCTTGTCCCAGTTCAGCATCAGAGGGAATGCTTTCAACTTTTCCTCATTCAGTATTATTTTGACTGTGGGTTTGCCATAGATGGCTTTTATTACACTGAGGTATGTCCCTTGCATGCCAATTTTGCTGAGAGTTGTAATCATAAAAGGAAGCTGGATTTTGCTAAATGCTTTTTCTGCATCTATTGAGATGATCATGTGATTTTTCTTTTTAATTCTGTTTGTGTGGTGTGTCACATTTATTGACTTGCATATGTTAAACTATTCTTGCGTCCCTAGTATGAAACCCACTTGATCATGGTGGATTGTCTTTTTGATATGTTGTTGGATTTGGTTAGCTAGTAGTTTATTAAGAATTTTAGCATCTATGTTCATCAAGGATATCGATCTGTAGTTTTCTTTTTTGGTTGTGTCCTCTCCTGGTTTTGGTATTAGGGTGATGCTGGCTTCATAGAATGAATTATGGAGGGTTCCTTCTCTGTCTATCTTGTAGAATAGTGTCAAAAGGATTGGTACTAATTCTTCGAATGTCTGGTAGAATTCTGCTGTGGATCCGTCTGGTCCTGGACTTTTTTTGTTGGTAATTTTTAAATTACCATTTCAATCTTGCTGCTTATTTTTGGCCTGCTCATGGTATCTAACTATTCCTGATTTAAGCTAGAAGGGTTGTATTTTTCCATTAATTTATCCATGTCTTCTAGGTTTTCTAGTTTATGTGCATAAAGGTGTTTATAGTAGCCTTGAATGATCTTTGTATCTCAGTGGTGTCAGTAGTAATATCTCCTGTTTCATTCGCTAATGAGATTGTTTGAATTTTCTCTCTTCCTTTCTTGGTTAATCTTGCTAATGGTCTATCAATTGTATTTTTCTTTTCAAAGAACCAGCTTTCTATTTCATTTATCTTTTGTATCTTTTTTGTTGTTGTTGCAACTTCATTTAGTTCTGTTCTGATCTTGGTTATTTCCTTTCTTCTGCTGAGTTTGTATTTGGTTTGTCCTTGTTTCTCTAGTTCCTTGAGGTGTAACCTTAGAATGTCAGTTTGTGCGCTTTCAGTCTTTTTGATGCAGGCGTTTAGGGCTATGAACTTTCCTCTTAGCACCACCTTTGCTGTATTCCAGAGGTTTTGATAGGTTATGTTATCATTGCCCTTCATTTTGAAGAATTTTTAAATTTCCGTTTTAATTTCATTTTTTACCCAATGCTCATTCAGGAACAGGTTATTTAATTTCCATGTATTTGCATAATGTCAAAGGTTCCTTTTGGAGTTAATTTCCAGTTTTATTCCACTGTGGTCTGAGAAATTGCTTGATATGATTTCAATTTTCTTAAATTTATTGGGGCTCATTTTATGACCTATCATGTGGTCTATCTTGGAGAAAGTTCCACACACTGTTGAATAGAACTGAGGTTGTTGGATGAAATGTTCTGTATATATCTGTTAAGTCTATTTGTTTACTTCCATTGTTTAAATCCATTGTTTGTTTGTTGACTTTCTGTCTTGATGCCCTGTCTAATGCTCTCAGTGGAGGATGGAAGTCCCCACTATTACTGTGTTGCTGTCTATCTCATTTATTAGTTCTATTAGTAATCGTTTTACACATTTGGGAGCTCCAGTGTTAGCTGCATATATATCTAAGATTGTGATATTTTCCTGTTGGACAAAGCATTTTGCCATTATATAATATCCTTCTTTGTCTCTTTCAACTGCTGTTGCTTTGAAGTTTGTTTTGTATGATATAAGAAGAGCTACCCCTGCTTGCTTTTGGTATCCATTTGCATGAAATGACTTTTTCCAGCCCTTTATTTTAAGTTTAAGTGAGTCCTTGTGTGTTAGATGAGTCTCCTGAAGGCAGCAGATGGATGGTTGGTGAGTTCTTACACATTCTGTAGTTCTGTATCTTTTAAGTGGAGCAGTTAGGCCATTTACATTCAGGTTAGTATTGAGATGTGACGTACCATTGCATTCATCATGCTATTTGCTGCCTTTGTTTGTTTCTCCTTTTTAACGTGTATTTTTGTTGTGTAGATCCTGTGTGATTTATGCTTTAAAGAGGTTCTGTTTTGATGTGTTTCTAGGATTTATTTCAATATTTAGAGCTCCTTTTAACAGTTCTTATAGTGGTGGCTTGGTAGTGGTGAATTCTCTCAGCTTTTGTTTATCTGAAAAAGACTGTATCTTTCCTTCATACATGATGCTTAGTTTTTCTGGATACAAAATTCTTGGTTGATAATTGGTTTGTTTGAGGAGGCTGAAGATAGGGCCCAAATTTTGCCCTTCTAGCTTTTAGGGTTTCTGCTGAGAAATCTGCTGTTAATCTGATAGATTTTCCTTTATAGGTTACCTGGTGTTTCTGTCTCACAGTTCTTAAGATTCTTTCCTTCATCTTAACTTTGGATAACCTGACGACAGTGTGCCTAGGTGATTAACTTTTTGTGATGAATTTCCTAGGTGTTCTTTGTGCTTCTGTATTTGGATGTCTAGGTCTCTAGCAAGGCCAGAGAAGCTTTCCTTGATTATTCCCCCCAGTATGTTTTCCAAGCTTTAGAATTTTCTTCTTCCTCAGGAACACACTGATTATTCTTAAATTTGGTCATTTAACATAATCCCAGACTTCTTGGAGATTTTGTTCATATTTTCCTATTCTTTTTTCTTCATCTTTGTTGGATTGGGTTAATTCAAAGACCTTGTCTTCGAGTTCTGAATTTCTTTCTTCTACTTGTTTAATTCTGTTGCTGAGACTTTCCAAAATATTTTGCATTTCTATAAGTGTGGCCAATGTTTCCTGAATTTCTTATTGTTTTTTTCTTTAAGCTATTTCCTTGAATATTTCTCCCTTCACTTCTTGTATCATTTTTTGGATTTCCTTGCATTGGACTTTGCCTTTCTCTGGTGCCTCCCTGATTCACTTAATAACTAACCTCATCAATTCTTTTTCAGGTAAATCAGGGATTTCTTCTTGGTTTGGATACATTGCTGGTGAAATAGTGTGATTTTGGGGTGTTAAAGAGCCTTGTTTTGTCATATTACCAGAGTTGGTTTTCTGGTTTCTTCTCATTTAGGTAGGGTCTGTCAGAGGGGGGTCTAGGGCTGAAGGCTGTTGTTCATATTCTTTTATCCCACAAGATGTTCCCTCCAAGTAGTTCTCTCCCCGTTTTCCTATGGATGTGGCTTCATGTGAGCCAAACTGCAGTGATTATTGTCTCTCTTCCAGCAAGTCTACCCAGCCCCAGCCTAGTACTGGGGGTTCTCTGCACAAAGTCCTGTGAACTTTCTATGGGTCTGTCAGCTGTGGATACCAGTGCCTGTTCTGGTGGAGGTGGCAGGGGGGTACAATGGACTCCATAAGAGTTTTTAGCTTTGGTGGTTTAATGTTCTATTTTTGCGCTGGTTGGCCTCATGCCAGGAGGTGGCACTTTCCAGGGAGGATCAGCTGTGGGTAGTATGGAGAGAAACTGGCAGTGGGCGGGGCCCTGGAACTCCCAACATTATATGCCCTCTGTCATTCTTTCACTAACAGGGTGAATAGGGAAGGACCATCAGGTGGGGGCAGGGCTAGGTGTGTCTGAGCTTAGACTCTACTTGAGTGGGTCTTGCTGTGGATGCTGTGGGGGATGAGGGTGAGGTTCCCAGGTCAATGGAGTTGTGTACCTAGGAGGATTATGGCTGTCTCTGCTGAGTCATGCCAGTTGTCAGGGAAGTGAGGGAAAGCTGACAGTCACAGGCCTCACCCAGCTGCCACACAAACTGAAGGTCTCATCGTGTCCCCACAACAGCCCCAAGTCTGTTTCCAGGTGGTGGGCAAGCCAGGCTTGAGAACTTGCCCCGGGTTACCCACCTCCCAGCTGCAAAAGGAAAAGGCTCAGTTCTTCCCCTACCTGTGGAGACTGCATACTGCATTCACGTCCTCCCCTGAGTTCTGGCAAGGAAGCTTCTCCTCCCATTCAAATTGCTATAAAGTTCAGCTGGAGATTACCTTCTCCCTTTGGTTTTCCCCCTCAAGCTCCTCTAGCCACCCTCCAGATGGATCCCTGTGGTGCCAGGCAGGAATGGCCTGCTTGGGGACCCAGCAAGATCCCGGGGCCTTTCTGCTGCTTCCTCTACACCTGTATTTTACTCGGCTCTCTAAATTGACTCAGCTCCAGGTAAGGTAGGAAACTTTTCCTGCCAGCAGACCTTCAGTTTCTCCATTGGGGATGTGTGCTTGGGTAAAGAGGCTCTCCCTTTCCCACTTCTGCAATTGGGGCTCTCACAGTATTTGGGGTGTCTCCCGGGTCCTGAGGAGCAGTCTACTTCCTTCACAGGGTCTGTGAATCCTCTCAAGATTGCTGGTTTGTTCTTGCAGTCAATCTGGAGCTAAAATTCACAATGCAAGCCTCCACATGCTGCTCTGTCCATCTGAGTAAAACCTGCCATTTAGTCCTGCCTTCCATCCACCATCATGATCTCTTTTCAATCTTGAGGCCTTTTCTTTTTCTTTCTGAATTTCCCTGGCTGAAATCTCCAGTATAATATTGAATGGAAGAGGCAAAAGTGGACATACCAGTCTTATTTCTGATCTTAGAGAAATAGCTTTTCATCTTTTATCATGAAGTGTGATATTAATATTATTTCTTCATAGAAGCCCTTTATCAAGATGAGGAAGTTCTTTTCTTGTCCTAGTTTGTTGAAAGTGTTTGTCTTGAAATGGCGTTGGAATTTAAAAATGCGTTTTCTGCAACTACTAAGATGACCACGTGGTTTGGCATTTTATTCTATTAATATGATGTAGTATATTTTGGTTTTCAAATTTTAAGCAAACCTTACCTTCCTGAGATAAATTCCACCTGGTTATAGTTGTATAATCTTTCTCATATGTTTTTGGATTTAACTTGCTAGTACTAAGTTGAAGATTTTTATGTCTTATTTTCATAAGAAATATTGGTCTTTTGGTTGTTCTTCCCGAAATCCCACCTTTTATTTCTTGTGATGTCTTTATCTTGTTCTGGTTTTAGGATAATACTGGTCTCAGACAATGTCTTGAAAAGTGTTCCCTCCTCTTCTGTTTTTTGGAACAGTTTGTGAAAAGTTGATGTTAATTTTTTGTTAAATGGTAGAATTCACCAATGGAGTTATTTTCTTTTTGGAAAGAGTTATTACTACTAATTGAATCTATTAGCCTGTTATATGTCATCAGATTTTCTATTTCTTTTTCAGTCAGCTTCAGCAATATATTTATTTCTAGAAATTTATCCATTTAATCAATACTATCTAATTTGTAAACATATATTTATTCATTTTATTCCCTTATACTTCTCTTTATTTCTGTAAAATGGGTAGTAATATTACCTCTTTTTGATTTTAATAATTAGAATTTTCTCTCTTTCTTCTTCATCACTGTAGCTAAAGTTCAATCAGTTCTGTTAGTAATTTCAAAGAACCAACTTTTGGTTCCATTAATTTTCTGTTGTTTTTCAATTCTTTATTTATTTCTGTCAAATCTTTGTCATTTTTTTCCTATTTCTTCTTTTGGATTTAGTTGTTCTTCATATTTTAATTTCTTTCTTTTATTTATTTATTATTATTATTATACTTTAAGTTCTAGGGTACAAGTGCATAACGTGCAGGTTTGTTACATATGTATACTTGTGCCATGTTGCTGTGCTGCACCCATCAACTCGTCAGCACCCATCAACTCGTCATTTATATCAGGTATAACTCTCAGTGCAATCCTTCCCCCCTCCCCCCTCCCCATGATAGGCCCCAGTGTGTGATGTTCCCCTTCCTGAGTCCAAGTGATCTCATTTTTCAGTTCCCACCTATGAGTGAGAACATGCGGTGTTTGGTTTTCTGTTCTTGTGATAGTTTGCTAAGAATGATGGTTTCCAGCTGCATCCATGTCCCTACAAAGGACACAAACTCATCCTTTTTTATGGCTGCATAGTATTCCATGGTGTATATGTGCCACATTTTCTTAATCCAATCTGTCACTGATGGACATTTGGGTTGATTCCAAGTCTTTGATATTGTGAATAGTGCTGCAATAAACATACGTGTGCATGTGTCTTTATAGCAGCATGATTTATAATCCTTTGGGTATATACCCAGTAATGGGATGGCTGGGTCATATGGTACATCTAGTTCTAGATCCTTGAGGAATTGCCATACTGTTTTCCAAAATGGTTGAACTAGTTTACAATCCCACCAACAGTGTAAAAGTGTTCCTATTTCTCCACATCCTCTCCAGCACCTGTTGTTTCCTGACTTTTTAATGATTGCCATTCTAACTGGTGTGAGATGGTATCTCATTGTGGTTTTGATTTGCATTTCTCTGATGGCCAGTGATGATGAGCATTTTCTCATGTGTCTGTTGGCTGTATGAATGTCTTCTTTTGAGAAATGTCTGTTCATATCCTTTGCCCACTTTTTGATGGGGTTGTTTGTTTTTTTCTTGTAAATTTGTTTGAGTTCTTTGTAGGTTCTGGATATTAGCCCTTTGTCAGATGAGTAGATTACAAAAATTGTCTCCCATTCTGTAGGTTGCCTGTTCACTCTGATGGTAGTTTCTTTTGCTGTGCAGGAGCTCTTTAGTTTAATTAGATCCCATTTGTCAATTTTGGCTTTTGCTGCCGTTGCTTTTGGTGTTTTACACATGAAGTCTTTGCCCATGCCTATGTCCTGAATGGTACTACCTAGGTTTTCTTCTAGGGTTTTTATGGTATTAGGTCTAACATTTAAGTCTTTAATCCATCTTGAATTAATTTTCGTATAAGGAGTAAGGAAAGGATCCAGTTTCAGCTTTCTACTTATGGCTAGCCAATTTTCCCAGCACCATTTATTAAATAGGGAATCCTTTCCCCATTTCTTGTTTCTCTCAGCTTTGTCAAAGATCAGATGGCTGTAGATGTGTGGTATTATTTCTAAGGACTCTGTTCTGTTCCATTGGTCTATATCTCTGTTTTGGTACCAGTATCATGCTGTTTTGGTTACTGTAGCCTTGTAGTATAGTTTGAAGTCAGGTGGCGTGATGCCTCCAGCTTTGTTCTTTTGACTTAGGATTGTCTTGGAGATGCGGGCTCTTTTTTGGTTCCATATGAACTTTAAAGCAGTTTTTTCCAATTCTGTGAAGAAACTCATTGGTAGCTTGATGGGGATGGCATTGAATCTATAAATTACCTTGGGCAGTATGGCCATTTTCACGATATTGATTCTTCCTATCCATGAGCATGGTATGTTCTTCCATTTGTTTATGTCCTCTTTGATTTCACTGAGCAGCGGTTTGTAGTTCTCCTTGAAGAGGTCCTTTACATCCCTTGTAAGTTGGATTCCTAGGTATTTTATTCTCTTTGAAGCAATTGTGAATGGAAGTTCATTCATGACTTGGCTCTCTGTTTGTCTATTACTGGTGTATAAGAATGCTTGTGATTTTTGCACATTAATTTTGTATCCTGAGACTTTGCTGAAGTTGCTTATCAGCTTAAGGAGATTTTGGGCTGAGACAATGGGGTTTTTCTAAATATACAATCATGTCATCTGCAAACAGGGACAATTTGACTTCTTCTTTTCCTAACTGAATACCCTTGATTTCTTCCTCTTGCCTGATTGCCCTAGCCAGAACTTCCAACACTATGTTGAATAGGAGTGGTGAGAGAGGGCATCCCTGTCTTGTGCCAGTTTTCAAAGGGAATGCTTCCAGTTTTTGCCCATTCAGTATGATATTGGCTCTGGGTTTGTCATACATAGCTCTTATTATTTTGAGGTACGTTCCATCAATACAGAATTTATTGAGAGTTTTTAGCATGAAGGGCTGTTGAATTTTGTCAAATGCCTTTTCTGCATCTATTGAGATAATCATGTGGTTCTTGTCTTTGGTTCTGTTTATATGCTGGATTACGTTTATTTATTTGTGAATATTGAACCAGCCTTGCATCCCAGGGATGAAGCCCACTTGATCATGGTGGATAAGCTTTTTGATGTGCTGCTGGATTCGGTTTGCCAGTATTTTATTGAGGATTTTTGCATCGATGTTCATCAGGGATATTGGTCTAAAATTCTCTTTTTTTGTTGTGTCTCTGCCACACTTTGGTATCAGGATGATGTTGGCCTCATAAAATGAGTTAGGGATGATTCCCTCTTTTTCTATTGATTGGAATAATTTCAGAAGGAATGGTACCAGCTACTCCTTGTACCTCTGGTAGAATTCAGCTGTGAATCCATCTGGTCCTGGACTTTTTTTGGTTGGTAGGCTATTAATTATTGCCTCAATTTCAGAGCCTGCTATTGGTCTATTCAGGGATTCAATTTCTTCCTGGTTTAGTCTTGGAAGAGTGTAAGTGTCCAGGAAATTATCCATTTGTTCTAGATTTTCTAGTTTATTTGCATAGAGGTGTTTATAGTATTCTCTGATGGTAGTTTGTATTTCTGTGGGGTCGGTGGTGATATCCCCTTTATCATTTTTTATTGCGTCTATTTGATTCTTCTCTCTTTTCTTCTTTATTAGTCTTGCTAGTGGTCTGTCAAATTTGTTGATCTTTTCAAAAAATCAGCTCCTGGATTCATTGATATTTTAGAGGGTTTTTTGTGTCTCTATCTCCTTCAGTTCTGCTCCGATCTTAGTTATTTCTTGCCTTCTGCTAGCTTTTGAATGCATTTGCTCTTGCTTCTCTAGTTCTTTTAATTGTGATGTTAGAGTGTCAATTTTAGATCTTTCCAGCTTTCTCTTGTGGGCATTTAGTGCTATAAATTTCCCTCTACACACTGCTTTAAATCTGTCCCAGAGATTCTGGTATGTTGTATTTTTGTTCTCTTTGGTTTCAAAGAACATCTTTATTTCTGCCTTCATTTCGTTATGTACCCAGTAGTCAGTCATTCAGGAGCAGGTTGTTCAGTTTCCATGTAGTTGAGCGGTTTTGATTGAGTTTCTTAGTCCTGAGTTCTAGTTTGATTGCACTGTGGTCTGAGAGACAGTTTGTTATAATTTCTGTTCTTGTACATTTGCTGAGGAGTGCTTTACTTCCAATTATGTGTTCAATTTTGGAATAAGTGTGATGTGGTGCTGAGAAGAATGTATATTCTGTTGATTTGGGATGGAGAGTTCTATAGATGTCTATTAGGTCTGCTTGCTGCAGAGATGAGTTCAATTCCTGGATATCCTTGTTAACTTTCTGTCTCGTTGATCTGTGTAATGTTGACAGTGGAGTGTTGAAGTCTCCCATTATTATTGTATGGGAGTCTAAGTCTCTTTGTAAGTCTCTAAGGACTTGCTTTATGAATCTGGGTGCTCCTGTATTGGGTGCATATATATTTAGGATAGTTAGCTCTTCCTGTTGAATTGATCCCTTTACCATTATGTAATGGCCTTCTTTGTCTCTTTTGATCTTTGATGGTTTAAAGTCTGTTTTATCAGAGACTAGTATTGCAACCCCTGCTTTTTTTTGTTCTCCATTTCCTTGGTAGATCTTCCTCCATCCCTTTATTTTGAGCCTATGTATATCTCTGCATGTGTGATGGGTCTCCTGAATACAGCAGACTGATGGGTCTTGACTCTTTATCCAGTTTGCCAGTCTGTGTCTTTTAATTGGAGCATTTAGTCCATTTACATTTAAGGTTAATATTGTTATGTGTGAACTTGATCCTGCCATTATGATATTAACTGGTTATTTTGCTCGTTAGTTGATGCAGTTTCTTCCTAGCCTCGATGGTCTTTACATTTTGGCATGTTTTTGCAATGGCTGGTACCAGTTGTCCCTTTCCATATTTAGTGCTTCCTTCAGGGTCTCTTGTAAGGCAGGCCTGGTGGTGACAAAATCTCTAAGCATTTGCTTATCTGTAAAGGATTTTATTTCTCCTTCACTTATGAAACTTAGTTTGGCTGGATATGAAATTCTGGGTTGAAAATTCTTTTCTTTAAGAATGTTGAATATTGGCCCCCACTCTCCTTTGGATTTTAGAGTTTCTGCCAAGAGATCTGCTGTTAGTCTGATGGGCTTCCCTTTGTGGGTAACCCAACCTTTCTCTCTGGCTGCCCTTAAGATTTTTTCCTTCATTTCAAGTTTGGTGAATCTGGCAATTATGTGTCTTGGAGTTGCTCTTCTCGAGGAGTATCTTTGTGGCGTTCTCTGTATTTCCTGGATTTGAATGTTGGCCTGCCCTACTAGGTTGGGGAAGTTCTCCTGGATGATATCCTGAAGAGTGTTTTCCAACTTGGTTCCATTTTCCCCCTCACTTTCAGGCATCCCAATCAGACGTAGATTTGGTCTTTTTACATAATCCCATACTTCTTGCAGGCTTTGTTCATTTCTTTTCTTCTTTTTTCTTTTGGTTTCTCTTCTCGCTTCATTTCATCCATTTGATCCTCAATTGCTGATACTCTTTCTTCCAGTTGATTGAGTTGGTTACTGAAGCTTGTGCATTTGTCACGTATTTCTCGTGTCATGGTTTTCATCTCTGTCATTTCATTGATGACCTTCTCTGCATTAATTACTCTAGCTATCAATTCTTCCACTCTTTTTTCAAGATTTTTAGTTTCTTTGTGCTGGGTACATAATTCCTCCTTTAGCTCTGAGAAGTTTGATGGACTGAAGCCTTCTTCTCTCAACTCGTCAAAGTTATTCTCCGTCCAGCTTTGATCCGTTGCTGGCGATGAGCTGCGCTCCTTTGCCGGGGGAGATGCGCTCTTATTTTTTTAATTTCCAGCTTTTCTGCCCTGCTTTTTCCCCATCTTTTTGGTTTTATCTGCCTCTGGTCTTTGATGATGGTGACGTACTGATGGGGTTTTGGTGTAGGTGTCCTTCCTGTTTGATAGTTTTCCTTCTAACAGTCAGGACCCTCAGCTGTAGGTCTGTTGGAGATTGCTTGAGGTCCACTCCAGACCCTGTTTGCCTGGGTATCAGCAGCAGAGGCTGCAGAAGGTAGAATATTGCTGAACAGCGAGTGTACTTGTCTGATTCTTACTTTGGAAGCTTCCTCTCAGGGGTGTACTCCACCCTGTGAGGTGTGGGGTGTCAGACTGCCCCTAGTGGGGGATGTCTCCCAGTTAGGCTACTCAGGGGTCAGGGACCCACTTGAGCAGGCAATCTGTCCCTTCTCAGATCTCAACCTCCATGTTGGGAGATCCACTGCTCTCTTCAAAGCTGTCAGAGTCGTTTGCATCTGCAGAAGTTTTTGCTGCTTTTTTGTTGTTGTTGTTGTTTAGCTGTGCCCTGTCCTCAGAGGTGGAGTCTACAGAGACTGGCAGGTTTCCTTGAGCTGCTGTGAGCTCCACCCAGTTCAAGCTTCCCAGCATCTTTGTTTACCTACTTAAGCCTCAGCAATGGTGGGCGCCCCTCCCCCAGGCTCGCTGCTGCCTTGCGGTTAGATCACAGACTGCTGTGCTAGCAATGAGGGAGGCTCCGTGGGCATGGGACCCTCCAAGCCAGGTGTGGGATATAATCTCCTGGTGTGCCCGTTTGCTTAAAGTGCAGTATTGGAGTGGGAGTTACCCAATTTTTCAGGTGTTGTGTGTCTCAGTTCCCCTGGCTAGGAAAAGGGATTCCCTTCCCCCTTGCGCTTCCCAGGTGAGGTGATGCCTCGCCCTGCTTCAGCTCTTGCTGGTCGGGCTGCAGCAGCTGACCAGCACCGATTTTCAGGCACTCCCTAGTGAGATGAGCCCAGTACCTCAGTTGAAAATGCAGAAATCACCGGTCTTCTGTGTCACTAGTGCTGGGAGTTGGAGGCTGGAGCTGTTCCTATTAGGCCATCTTGCTCCGCCCCCTTAATTTCTTAAGGTAGAAAGTTAGGTCACAAGTTAAAATCTGTTCTCTTTTTTGATATAAAGATTTACATCTACAGATCTCTTTAATAACTCACTGTTTTAGCTGCATCCCACAAGTTTTGTACGTTTTGTTTTTATTTTAATTCATCTCAAGGGAGTTTCTAAATTCTCTTATAATTTCTTCTTTGACTTATTAGTTATTTAAAATTGTGTTGTTTCAGAGGCAGGATGACACAGTGTGAGTAAAACTTGACCAGCCATTGTTGACTTTAAGACAGAAGGGACCAGCTAAGAAATGTGAATAGTGTACAGAAGCTCTAAAAGGCTCTTTCCTTTTAGAGCCTTCAGAAAGAAAGCAGCCTTCAGAAAGAAAGCAGCCTTGGTGACACCTTGATTTTAACCCAGTGACATTCATTTCAAACTTCTGACCTTCAGAACTGTTAGATAATAAATTTGTATTGCTTAAGAAAGTGTGTTGTTTACATATATTTTGAAATTTCCAAATTTTCTTCTATTATTGATTTCTAATTTCATTCCATGTGATCAGAGAACATACTTTTATCATTTCAATCCTTTCAGATTTATTAAGACTTGTTTTATGACCTAACATATGATATATCCTTAAGAATATTCCATGTGCACTTGAGAAAAAATTTGTATTCTGCTATTTAGTATTTATTAGATGCTTGTTATAGTGTTGTTCAAGTCTTGTATTTTCTTGCTGATCTTTTCAATTGTTTTATCTATTATTGAAAGTGGGGCATTGAAGTCTCCAACTGTTATTGTGAGTTGTCTGTTTCTCTCTTAAATTCTGTTTTTGCTTTAAAAATTGGGGGCTCTGCTGTTAGGCACATATTTGTTTGTAATTATTATATTTTCTTGATGGATCATCTCTTTTATCATTATAAAATGTACTTTTTGGCTTTAGTAAAAATTTTGTTTCAAAGTCTGTTTTGTCTGTATTGATTACTGTTTGCAGTAATCTGTTTCTATCCTTTTGCTTTCAGCTATTCATGTCTTTGAATCTAAGGCATATCTTTTACAGATAGCACAGTGTTAGGTCATAATTTTTATTTATTCTGCCAATCTCTGCTTTATTATTAAAGCATTAATTTACATTCAATATAATGAATGATAAGGTAAACTTTACATCTGCCATACATAATTTGTCTTCTACATATGTTTTGTGTCTGTTTTGTTCCTCTATCTCCATTAATTTTTTGTCTTACATAGATATTTTCTAATTTATCATTTTTATTTTCTTGTCATTCTTTTGCTGTATTTTTATTTTCTTGGTAGTTGCCCTAGGGATTAATATCACATAAAAATCTAGTTCAAATTAATAACAACGTAATTTCAATAATATTCAAAACAGGTTTTATGTAATCTTCTCTCCTATTTTGCCTTCTCCCCTTTCTGTTGCTATTATATTTATATAAATAACATCTTTATACATAAGGCACCCATGTATACAGATTTATAATTATTGGTTTTGCAGTTGTCTTTTTTTTTATTTTTTATTTTTTTATTTTTATTTTTTGACGGAGTCTTTCTCTGTCGCCCAGGTTGGAGTGCCCTGGCGCAATCTCACTGCAAGCTCCGCTTCCCGGGTTCACGCCATTCTCCTGCCTCAGCCTCCCTAGTAGCTGGGACTACAGGCACCCACCACCATGCCCAGCTAATGTTTTGTGTTTTTAGTACGTATGTACTAAAGGTATTCTTGTGTTGTGATAAGTATGTGAAGATTGAATGAGCCGCTTACTAGTAATACTGATAATAGAATAATAGCAAGAGTAACTTCATATGAGATTGTTTGGGCGTTAGTGCATAGTTTGAATTTGATGCTCATCCTGATCACAAAATGGAGTAGACAGCTAGACTGGACGTAGCTAGAATAAACAGAAGTCCTAGGTTAAAGTTGATTGGGGGTTGGGTATGGGAAGAGGGGTTCATAGGAGAAGGACAATGGAAAAGGCTAAGGCTGGTGCGGTGATGTAGAGAATGGTAGTAGACGTTGAAGGTTTTAAAGATTCTTTGGTAGAGTTTTATTGTGTCGGCAAAGGGTTGTAATAGTCCGTAAGGGCCAACAATATTAGGTCCTTTGCGTAGTTGTATATAGCCTAGTAATTTTCGTTCAATGAGTGTGAGAAATGCTATGGCGGCTAGTGCAGGTATAATGAGGAGTAGAAGGTTTGTTATGGACATGTTGTTAAGAAGAGGAGTTGAACCGCTGATTGTAAAGTTTTAAATTTTATGCAATTGCAGGGCTCTGCCATCTTAACAAACCCTGTTCTTGGGCTGAGTATATGATGTTTTGTTAGATTGAGATTAGGTCATTTATGGAATGAGGGCACTTTATGAAGTGGGCCCTATTTCTCTTATCCTTTCATACAGGGAGAAATATAGAATAGATAGAAACCGACCTGGATTGCTCTGGTCTGAACTCAGATCACGTAGGACTTTAATCGTTGAACAAACGAACCCTTGATAGCTGCTGCACCATTAGGATGTCCTGATCCAACATCAAGGTCGTAAACCCTATTGTCAGTATGGACTCTAGAATAGGATTGCACTGTTATCCCTAGGATAACTTGTTCCATTCCTCAAGTTATTGGATCAATTACAGATGTTGGCTCGCTTTGGCTTGTGTAGTCATAGCATAGGTTATTCGGAGGTTTAGTTATGCTCCGAGGTCACCCCAACCAAATCTTTAATGCAGATGTAGTGGTTTAAGGGTCCGTAGATTTGTATGATTTTGATTGCATTAATAAATTAAAGCTCCATAGGGTCTTCTCGTCTTATTATTTTATGTCCACCTCTTCACTGGCAGGTCAATTTCACTGGTTGAAAGTAAGAGACAGCTGAACCCTCGTGGTGCCATTCATGCAAGTCCCTATTTAAAGAACAAGTGATTATGCTACCTTTGCAGGGTCAGGGTACCGTGGCAGTTAAACATGTGTCACTTGGCAGACGGTGCCTATAATACTGGTAATGCTAGAGGTGATGTTTTTGGTAAACAGGCGGGGCTGAGTTTGCCGAGTTCCTTTTACTTTTTTTAACCTTTCCTTAAAGCATGCCTGTGTTGGATTAACAGTGTAGATAATACTGGCTTGTTTACATTTATTAATACTGGGCTGTTAAGCATCGGTGAAGTTTTTTGGTCTGATTTAGGTTTATGCGGTGGAGAAAATATTCATGTTACTTATACTAACATTGTTGCTTCTATGAAATAATAGATTAATCCAGTGTGATGTGAGAAGTTCAGTAGGATGCTTGGGATTTTTCAGATGATTGATGTTGAGCTTGAACTCTTTCTTAATTGATGGCTGCTTTTGGGCCAACTATGGGAATTGAATTTTTTACTCTCTATACAAGGTTTTTTCCTAGTGTCTAAAGAGCTGTTCCTCTTTAGACTAACAATTAAATTTACAGGAGGATTAAGTGATTCTGCAGGTAAACTTAAGACTGAACTAAGATTCTATCTTGGATAACCAGCTATCACCAGGCTCGGTAGGCTTGTCACCTCTACCCATAAATCTTACCACTATTTTGCTACATAGACGGGTGCGCTCTTTTAGCTGTTTTTGGGTAGCTCGTCTGGTTTCGGGGAATTTGGCTTTAGTTCTCTTTGCGAAATTGTTTCTAGTTAATTCATTATACAGAAGATATGGGGTGAGTCTTTGCTATTTTATGCTTGGTTAATTTCTTTCATCTTTCCCTTACGGTACTGTGTCTATAGAACCAGGATAAAATTTCTATCGCCTATACTTTTGTATTGGTAAATGATTTAGTATATGTTAATTTGGTATTAGTGTTGATCAGATTTAGGGCTAGTGTTAGCTCAAGGCAGTCAAATGGTATTGAGATCTTCTGGGTGTAAGCCGGATGCTTTATGTTAAGCTATGCCTTGATTTATCCAAGTGCATTTTCCAGTACACTTACCGTGTTACGACTTATCTCCTCTATATAAATGTTAAGTGTGTTTAGTTAAGTAGTCCTTAAATATATTTGAGGAGAGTGACAGGCCGTGTGTGCGTGCTTTATGGCCTGATTCAATTAAGCACTCTATTCTTAATTTACTGCTAAATCCGCCTTGGACTCAGGCTTCATAAGAGTTATCGTGGGGTTTTCTGGGGTAGAAAATGTAGCCCATTTTTTACCATCTCATAAGCTACACCTTGACCTAACGTTTCTGCGAGGACATTTATGCTTACTTTGTGGCCTTTATTAGGGTTTGCTGAGGATGGCGGTATATAGGCTGAGCAAGAGATGGTGGGGTGGATCAGGGTTTATCGATTATAGAACAGGCTCCTCTAGAGGGATGTGAAGCACCGCCAAGTCCTTTGAGTTTTAAGCTGTTGCTTGTAGTATTCTGGCGAGTAGTTTTGTTGTTTTAACTATTGAAGTTTAAGGCTAAGCATAGTGGGGTATCTAATCCCAGTTTGGGTCTCAGCTATTGTGTGTTCAGAAATTTTAAAGCCACTTTCGTAGTTTATTTTACATCAGCTAAGGTTTTACAATTTAGATGGAGTTTAGCTTTATTGAACTAGATCTAAAACACTCTTTACGCCGGTCTCTATTAGCTTGGGTTAATCGTATGGCCGCGGTGGCTGGCACGAAATTAATCAACTCTGAATGTAGCATAGCTTAGTTAAACTTTCGTTTATTGCTAAAGGTTTGTCACTGCTGTCTCTCGTGGGGGTGTGGCTGAGCAAAGTGTTTTGAGCTGCGTTATGCATGCTTGATACTTATTCCTTTTGATCGTGGTGATTTATAGGGTGTCTTCACTGGGACGGGGATGCTTGCATGTGTAATCTTGCCCAGAGTTAATAGAAAGGCTAGGACCAAACCTATCTGTTTATGGGGTGTGCAAACCTGTCTAGGCATTTTCAGTGTCTTGCTTTGGGTAAGTTAAGCTACATAAACAGGGGAGATAGGTAGCTGTGAAGTGCTACCTTTGGGGTTGTGATAATAAGGGTATGTATTTGGTAGTGGGTGAGTGTGTGGGAAAAGGGAAATAGAGAAGAGAAAAAAAGGAAGAAATTGAAGTTGAGAGTGGTAAGGTAAAGTAGGTTTATATTAGTTGAGGGGTAGTAGTTGAAGTTGTGCATAGCTAAAAGATGAGAAAGTAGGCTCTGACTAAGTGGATTAAGGCTTTTGGTTTTGGGGTTTGGCAGAAGTGAGTTTTAGGGGAGAAAAGTCAGAGATGGGGGAGGGGGGATTTGGTAAAATTTTGTTATGATTTTATAGTGTGGCGAGGAATATGTTGCGTAGTTGGTTATTGGTATGTCCTACAAGCATGAATTAAATAACACCTTATGGTATTATGCGGGGCTGGAATATTGAACGTAGGTGCGATCAACAATGGTATGAACCAGGAATCAAAGACAGGTCCTGAGACATACGATGTTCCCGGACCAGCTTTCTGCGATGGGGTCGCGTGCAGACCCGAGAGAAAAAATGCCAAATGCATGGAGAGCTCCCGTGACTGGTTAATAGGGTGATAGATCCGTGATCCATCGAGATGTCTTATTTAAGGGGAACGTGTGGGCGGTCTTAGTTTTATGGCCCTGAGGTAAGAACCAGATGCCGGATACAGTTCACTGCAGCTACCCCCATGAGTTATGGGCCCGGAGCGTGGAGAGTAGCACTCTTGTGCGGGATATTGATTTCACGGAGGATGGTGAGCAAGGGACACCTAAGTGAGGGGGATATCCGTGGTGACGGGGATTAATTTAACTGGAATGTGCTATGTCCGATGAACGATTTAATGTGCTATGTACAATGAGTGGACATTTAGGTTGGTTGATATCCTAAGGGGTATACTTGGGCTTTGGATGTTGGTGTTATGTACTATAGTTGGTTAGCTTATTAGAGTTCTTGCTTGTAAGCATGTTATTGGACGATTGTTAGCAAGTATGTAAGATTATGTGCTATGTACAGTTAAACATTTATAGTACTATATAATATTCATGTTGGCTAGCAGTAATGCACGATTTACATAAGGGTGTGCTAAAATAAATTAGTACTTAAGTTGCATTTAAAGCTTGCACCCCATAGAATACAGAAAGTAGTTCAAATTAGAATGCCAGTTTTGGGTGTTGGTAGTGAAGTTAAATACTTTCTTTCTGAATGGCCCTAGGGAGAAGTTTCCATTTCCGGTTTACAAGACTGGTGTATTAATTTGTACTACAAGGGCAGGTTCACTTGAGTAGATTGTTTTCAGTTAAGGAGGCTAGTGGTATTAAGATTAGAATTGTGGTGAAGTATATCATGGATGCTATCTGTCCAATAATCATGAAGGGCTGGTTTATCGGCTGACCTCCGATTCAAGTGAGAGTTAGTAAATTTGTGATTAGGAGTCAGAATAGGGATTAACTAAGTGGTCGGAATGTTATACTTTGTTGTTTGGATTTGTGGAGTATGGGTATGATTGTTAAGATGAGGATTGATAGGAGGAGTGCTAATACTCCCCCTAATTTATTAGGAATAGACAGTAAGATTGCATAAGCGAATAGGAAATACCACTCTGGCTTAATGTGTGGGGGAGTGCTTAGGGGGTTGGCTGGGGTGCAGTTATCTGGGTCACTTAAAAGGTCAGGTGAGAATAATACTAATGTTATTAAGGTGAGAAAGAGAAGGATTAGGCCTAAGATATCTTTGATTGTGTAGTAGGGATGAAAAGCAATTTTGTCGGAGTGACAGAAAATACCGCAGGGGTTGTTTGATCCTGTTTCGTGTAGAAATAGTAGATGTAGAGTTGTGAGGTCTGTGATAATAAAAGGTAGGATAAAGTGAAGGGTGAAAAATCGTGTGAGAGTGGTATTGTCAATAGAATATCCGCCTCAAACCCATTGGATGAGATTGGTTCCGATATATGGAATTGCTGATAGTAGATTTGTAATCACTGTAGCACCTCAGAATGATATTTGGCCCCATGGGAGTACGTATTTTTAGTAAAGACGGGGTTTCACCATGTTAGCCAGGATGGTCTCCATCCCCTGACCTCGTGATCTGCCTGCCTCGGCCTCCTAAAGTGCTGGGATTACAGGCGTGAGCCACCGCGCCCGGCAGCAGTTGTCTCTTAAATCAGATAGGAGAAAAATAAGGTTACAAATTTTTTAAGATACATTTATATTGTTATTTATATTTGTCTATGTAGTTACCATTATTGTTGTTCTTCATTTCTTCATGCGGATTTAAGTAACTCTTCATTGTCCTTTTATATCAGCTTGAAGAACTCGTTTTAGTATTACTTGTTAGTAGTGATTTTTCCTAGTTTCCGTTTGTTGTTTATATCTCTTGAATGTCTTAATATTTCCGTCCTTTTTGGAAAGATATCTTTGTGGGATATAAAATTCTTAGTTGACAGTCTTTTTCATTCGACAGTTTGAATAAGTCATCACACTCCATTCTGACCCCCATTATTTCTGGTAAGAAATCACCTATTAATCTTACTGAGGATTCCCTAAACATGATGATATATTTTTCTCTTGCTGTTTTCAAGAATCACTGTGTCTTTGTTTTAAAAGTTTAATTATGATGTAGCCAGGAATTGATCTCTTTGAGTTTATCCTTCTTGGAATTCATTGAGCTTCTTGGGTGTGTAGATTATATTTGTCATCAAATTTTGGGGGCGGAGGATTCTACCATTATTTTCTCAAACATTCTTCCTCCTCTTCATCTCTCTGCTTACATTCTGGAATTCCCATGATATGTTTGGTATGCTCGACACTGTCTCACAGATCCTGTTCAATGCCTCAGCATAGCTCTCTTAATTTTTTTCATTTTTAATTGTTTGTGTTTTTCAGGCTTGATATTCACAATTGACCTATTTATAAGTTCATTGATTATTTTGCCAGTTCACATATGCTTTTCAGCTTCTCAGCCAAATTTTTTATTTGAATTACTGTTCTTTTCAATGTCATCATTTCTACTTTATTTATGTTCATTTCTTTATTGTTATTCTCTATTTAGTGAGACATCAATTTGCATACTTTCTTTTTTTTCTTTCAACAGTTTCCTTTGGTTCTTGAACATATTTAAGATACTTGATTTAAAATTTTTTGGCTACTAAGTCCAACATCCGAGCTTCTTGGAGAAAGTTTCTATTCAGTGTTTCTTTACTAGTATTTGCCATTCTTTTTTGTTTTCTTGCACTTGTAGTTTTTGGTTGAAAACTGGACATTTAAAATAATATAATGTTGAAACACTAGAAATCTTATCTCCTTTTCCCTGAGAGTTTTTTCTTACTGCTGTTTATTGTTGTTGCTTCTGTCTTATCTAGTTGATTTCCTGAACTCATTCTGTGAAGTCTATACTACCTTTGCCATGTGGACAGTGAAGCCTCCAGTCAGGCTAGTGGTCAGTGAGTGATTGCACAAAAATTTCCCTAAATTTTTAAGTATCTGGAATCAACAAATCTTCTATCCTTTGGCAAATGATTGAGTGCGTGTTTTGGGGAATACCTTCAACATTCAGGCAGGCAGTCACAACTCTGCCTTGGCTTTCACTTCTTGCTTATATGATACCTCAGACCTCAGGTCAGAAAGAGCTGAGAGGTTAGGACTTTTTCCGATTTTTTTCTGGACATGTGCAGAAAAAAAACATGTGCAACTTTTCAGATTCCCAGGAATAGTCAGACCCGATCAAAGCCCCCTGTGGACATCTCATTTCCCAACTTTTCCTTATAAATATTTTGGTCAGTTTCTTGCTTGCTCCAACTCATATCACTGCCTTAGGTAGCTGTAACATAATGCAATTGTCGCTGATTATTTTTGACACATGCCCCCAGGGAAATGCACAATTTACACTGAGAAAGGACAAATTTTTAGAGTTGGGGTTTCCAAGGAACAACCAGACGAGTCAAATAGTGACAATTTTCTGAGACTGATGTTTGTATTAGTTAATTTTCATATTGCTGATAAAGACATACCCAAGACCGGGTAATTTACAAAAGAAAGAAGTTTCACTGGACTCACAGTTCCACATGGCTGGGGAGACCTCACTATCATGGTGGAAGGCAAGGAGGAGCAAGTCACATCCTACATGGATGGTGTCAGGCAGACAAAGAGAGTTGTTCAGAGAAACCCTCATTTTTAAAACCATCAAATCTCATGAGACCCATTCACTATCATGAGAACAGCACAGAAAAGACCCACAGCCCATGATTCAATCATTTCCCACCGCATCCCTCCAACAACACGTGAAAATTATGGGAGCTACAAGAGGAGATTCAGGTGAGGACAAGGAGCGAAACCATATCAATGTTTCTGGGGAGCTCCAGACCAGTGCTCTGTCCCTCCAGTGGCTGCTAGACTACTGTTTTTCAAAGCTATTATGGTTGAGGGACTCTTGGTTTTCAAAGCTATGTCACAGAGTTGGAGAAAGAGTGATAGGAATAGGATAAGTGCAAACATCCAAAGGTAATGTTTTTACCCAGATCCAACTTAAAAAGAAAAAGAAAAAGAAAAAACCTCTCCTTGTATTGTTGCAAGTGTTTAACTAATTTATAGGGTACTGAAAAAATTGATTCTGACAAGTTTTGTGAGTATTTCGCTTTCTTTACCATGGAGAATTTCTTTGTGAAGGTCCTTACTCCACCATTTCCATTGATGTGATTTTCCTACTCTATTCCCTATTGCCTTGAAAGAGAATATTTATGACCTAAAATAATCATTCAAAAAAATGCTGACCATGAATCTTTTCAGTTATTTGCAAATAATTAAATGATTTACATATTCATTTAATATCTGTAACTGTATTACTCTTTTCTACTAAGTTGTTCTTCTTTTTCTATATAAAATGTAGGTTTTCTTTTTCTCTCTGTAGCCCTCTATATATAGCTAAGTATGATAACAAGCACAACAAGGATTTACAGCATTTGCTTTACACCAGGTACCATCTAAAACACTACACAAATATTAACTCAAAAGAACCTATCACATAAGTGTTGTTATCCTTGCTGTAGACACGAAAAAATCCAGGCACAGCAAAGTTAAAGTTAAATAATGCACCCAAGGTCAGATAGTTAGTAATAGGCAAAGCTGGGTCTTAAACCACAGCAGCCTTAGCGCTTAGGTCTTAAACAGGGCACTATACTAATAACAAATTAACCAGTCTTAATGTTGATGATTACATTTTTTAAAAATGCAATGCTATTAATTTTTGTTAGTTTTAGAGCTACAACTTTTGCTGAACAAAAGAAAATATATACCTATTTGTTGTCTTCCACATCACAAACATATAAAAATGTTCACTATGGAAAATGTCATGAAAGACTAACATTAGCCAACTGATGTTACCTAAGAGGTGATAGTGTTAGTTAATATGGTAGCAAGCATATATTATATAGATTTTTTAAAACAATAAGAAGTCAAAGGTACAGATTCAAACCTTGGCATTTGAATCTTGAATCTATTCCAAATCTTTTCACTCTATAAAGATGTATAGTGCCAGACCTATTCTGAAGCTGTGTGTAAAATTCTACATGCTGCAACGAGATTAATATTTTTTAAAGAGTGATTTTATAGAAAATTGGCACCAGAAAATAAGGTTCTGTTTCATTATTTTGACATATAAAAGTTTATGGAGGTCACAATGTATTCTTTTTTGGAAAAAAAATCATTAGCACATGGTGAAATATACAATTTGTTGGCAAAGCCACAGTAGCACTTTTTCTGTGTAAATTTCTCACAGTCCATCCAAAATGTATTTGAGATGACTTCTAAATAGAGCTGATGAATAGATTAACACGAACAACGTTCTTCATGCCAATCTTTAAGTTTCTAGTTCTCAAATAACATCACTGATCATTTAGTCTCATAGGGCCTGCTTTATTGTTGAAATTCCTCTATACATGCTTTGCAATCAACACTTCCCTTTCAAAGACCTTGTTCTACCTTCTTTATTAAAACACCCCCTGTGTGACAGCTCACCAAGCACCTTTCTACCTCCCAAGCCTGATCTCTTTAGGAGAGGTGCCACTGTGCTTTTCTTCCGCCATTGATACTAACGACATAATGGAGGTGTTGATGTTTTTCAAACACTAAAATTCAGCGAGTCTTGAAATAACTGACCTACAGTTGATTTGGGCCAACTAAGTAATTTGCAGCTTGCCTCTCTAGATTGGTGTTAACTCACTGTAAACTTCAAAGTTCTTTTGGGTACAGAGGGAAACCTGGAAAAATATTTGCATTTATAAGTTAAGTCAAAATGTGTACTCCCAGAGCCCCTCCCTTTGAGGAAGCCCAGAAGTTTTAACATAAACTTTATTTATATGCAAGAGTTATTACAAATTATACCTGAAAAGGACTTTATCATTTAGCTCAAGCTCTACTGACAAATGAGGAAACTGAAACCCAGGGAGATGATTAACTTGCTCAAGTTGACACAATTCAGTCACACTTGAAATATGGCTGCCTAGGCTGGCTTCCTAGGACATATTTTAGAGCCACAACAGTAAGTGTCCAGGTCCAACCTAGAGAGTGATGGTAGTGCCACTGGAAGATGGCATTCCTATGATGATGATGGAAAAAAGGCCAAGTTCAAAGCCAGAGATGCATTGCAGTTATTCATATTACAGCAGGAAATTTAGGATAGTGAGCAATGTCAGGGTTTTGAAGACCTATTTGTAGGGAGGCTGTAGCTGTGTGGTTGGGGGAAAGCCTCATGATTTAAAGGAGTTATGTGGAACTCAACTTTGTAGAGTTACTTATACATATGTGACCCATTCTGGACATTTCCTTTTAGGAAACTGTGTTTTTCATTAAATCTCAGAAGGAACCAGTATTTGGGAAAGGTCGGTCTTGATCCCCCCAGCAACATCACCAATCAGTGATGCAATCCTAGGTTTATCAACAAGTCTCCTCAACTTTGGCTGCTAATGGAAAACTTCAACTCATAACTGTGTTGTTGGTCTCACCCTTGGTGTTTTCTAGCCATATTCTGTGTTGTAGTCAATGGCTCTATCTCGTAAGCACTAAATATGTGAGACAGATAATGTCTTAGCATTGCCGTTGTCCTTGGAAATCCATGCAGCACTCATATCTGGCCTCCTCAGCTGGTTATATCTTCTTTCCTTCACTTACTTCCCCTTTCTCCAAAGGTCAATATGATAATATATGTATACTTTCTGGCTCTGGGATGTGAGCATCAGTTGTCATGATAAGGTAGAAGAAAGAATGGAGTTTGTCTATTGGTAGGAAGCAAGAACTACTCATCTGCTGGACTGATAGCCTCGCAATAAAATAAGAGTGAACAAGTAACACTGGCTATCATCAGAAATAGTGAAGACCATGCAGTGTAACTACAGAGCTATCCTCTGTAGTAAATGCCCTCATCTATTCAGAGCTCCCTTCCCTACACATATGTGTTTTGTTACTTCATACCACTCAAAGGGAAGATAGCATGGTACCTTTACCTGCGCCAATGGAAAGGCAATGAACACTACTACTGAGATAGCCTTCCACCAATTTCTGTCTTCCGCAAGGCTGATGAGTTTCCTTCAAAAGAAAATATTTATTATGTGTAGCCTTAACAGCTCAGTAGAGTTATTGTACTGGAGTTAATGAACATCTTTTTATTGTCTCTAACAGGAAACAACTACTTGCCTTCAGCATGATGTGTACGCAACAGAAAAAGAATGGACAGAAAAACCTGTGCATATCCAGCTCTGTGAGTTTCAGCAAATTATTTAGCATCTCTGAGCTTCAATTCCCTCATCTGTAACATAGAGAAAATAAGAGTCTATTGTGAAAAATTATTATATGGATTAAATAAAATGTTATTTGGTTATATGAAATGTTAATTATAATTACAATCTGATATATATTGAGTGATTAATATATGATCATCCAGCTCCTTCCCAGTGGTAAAATAAACAACACTGTTCCTTCTCAACCATGAGGAGAATAAGAAGAAAGGGGAAAAGAAGGGAGGAGTTTATTCCCTTTAAGGATAACTTATTTCTATTATTTAAGGATATTGTAATTCCTCTGCCCTGGCAGCCTGAATGTAGATTGAAAATACTGAAACTCCTTCACCCAACATGCATCAAGAAGATGAACTTCGGGAAATAAAGAAGTGCTATATATTGTCATTATAGGAAACTATGGTAGTAGGAATGCTAGTAGAGTTACCAACTAAACAGTGGAGTATAATCAAATATCTGTTCCATAACTCAACTAAACATGACCATTTAGTACATTTGTGCCAAATATGAATCAGGAGATAGGTGTTTATTTACCAGCATATCTCCTTACAGAAAAGCAAAAAATGTTCCCACATAACTAGAGATTCAACTTGTCTCACTTCCTATTTTGATAAGATATTGAACTATTTCTTTATAAAACTCCTTATAGGCTATTCAAGATTTTTCATGGATTTTTAAATCCTTTTTAATTAAAACAAAATCCACCAGAAATAATGAAGAGGGAAGCAAAAAATAAATCATTTCATTACATAATGATTTTTATAGTCTATTCTCTAGGACATATTATTATATGGAATCAAGATTTTACATATCCATAACTGTTATTCACACTCTATTTGGTCATAACTGTTTTATTAAAAAATTAATTCATCTTATTCGTAAATTTGTTTTCAAGAGTATTTATCTCAAGCTACTTTTCCACAGGGTAAAAGTCTGAGATTTCTTCACTGAGATAACTCTTCAAAACAGAACTTCTGTTGCTATTTTTTACTTTTAGTAAAAAATGTTTTACTTCATTTAATGCAGTATATACTTACATTTAATGTGGTACTTTTTGCCACATTAAATATGCTTAGCTTGTTGTCAGACTCAGAGATCAGAAAGGATGCATAACATTCCCCGAAAAGACTGTGGCCAGCACCTAACCAAGAGTGGTCAATGGCAGCAAGCCCAGGAGGGAGCAGGCAGAGCACACCCATGCTGCAGTGGCCAGGTCAGCCTTACCCCAGTGTGACTCTTTATAGATGGTCACAGTCCTCCTGGAAATGACTTCCCATGACCTGCTGTTGGCTACAATACAAGGAGTCAGATAAATGATCAGAGCTGATGACTAAGCCCAGCAGGACCAGGCTTAGCCCAGACATCCATATTCAGGCAGACACTGGTACAGGAAAAACACACAAAATAGCACCATCAAAGTTCACTTCCTTCTATGCTAGCGTGGTTTAATGCTTATGGGCCAGATAGAGCATTGCCCACACTCTGAATCACATTCCGTATTATAGAGAGTTTATGAAGATCTTATGAAGGTTAAATAATTTTTCAAAGCTTTATGAACTTTAACAGTAGAAATGCCAGTTTGCTTATTGTTGTTAATCTTGAAAATCTGAAAAAAATCTGAAAAAGAAGCATTTTTTTTAACAAATGTTGGTGGCAGGTTTTCCGAATTCCTACACTGTTCATGATTCATCTTGTTTTCTATATTCCAACTGTGAACTACAGTAAAACAACAACCACAGTCAGTGAAAATATGATAGTACATAATGAGTATTACTTTGATTTCATGGCAAAGCAAAAAGAGCCAGGAGCTACAATCAAATCCCATTACACAATTAATTTTGAGACAAAACAATTTATCTAAAAAATTTTAAATTTCATGTGTTTTAGTCAGTTTTAATATAAGATTTCAAAATTTTCAATGGCTTGATGTTTACTCTTGTATATTTCTTAACAAGCCTTATGAATTACCAATCTAATAACCAAGAAAAGTATAAACTTTTACAGTTTTCCAGGTTCAATGAGAATACCTTAAAGAGCTAGCCAGGGGACAAAAGACATGGATGTCCCTACTTCAGTAAACCTCAGCTGAATGCTTGAGATGTGCAAAACTCCATCTGGGCTTTCTAGAGAGACAGGCGTAAATTGGTTTCTTCACTTGAAGGAATTTGTATTTAGTGGTGAAAACAAGGCAACAAGTAAATAATGCCAACTTAAAGCTGATTACGTCAAAAGCCACGGGAAGGGTACTATGCTTCTGCGTATGCAAAATGCTCTCGGATCAAAGGAGACCAGTGATCTAAAAGGCTCTGCCCTGCTGAAAGCTCTGACTTCACTACTTCCAGAATCTCCCAAGATGTGGAAAAATATTCAGAATTAAGGTGGAAGTGTTAGAGAGTACCTTTACTCTAAATTGCTCAGTTGACTCACAAGTTCTTATAGATCCCATGTGACCCTCAACAATTGTGTTATGCATGTTTCCTGATCAATTTTATTGACCTCTGATAGACTAGTAAAAATAAATGGGAAAATCTGTCACAGAACAGGATGCTTGGAAAATACTTCCATAATAACCTTTAATTGCTAGAATGGAGGCTAGTCTACTTACAAAATAAATGGAGAACCAAGGAAATCACCTGTGTGGTTCAGGCAAAAATGACAAACTGGCTGGTTGGAAGTGGAAGGGAACCCCGATTTGTAGTATTTGCTATTTTTCAAAGTGTTAATATTAATAGATCTACCATGACCACTTTCAAGCTACCAACACGAATTCACTGAACATGGGGTTGGGATGAGCTATGCATAGCACATTATTATTCAATATTTCCACCTATAGATACAATAGACATAAATAACCACAAGATCATATACAATAAAATGTAGTAAAGTAATTAGGAAATAATGGGTTTTTGGTATTTACTACCTCTGTTTTAAATATAATTTATTTAATCATCAGTTGCTATTGTTTAATTTTTAATAATGGCTGTTTGATAACCAGCTTACAATATTCCTGGGAATTTAACAATCATCTCTCACGAGCCAGCACACATAGACTTCAGCACACCACTGCTGTTAGCTGTCAGACACCATGTGCTTCAGGCAGGTGACCTTGGTGTTAGATGCATTTCCTGTCCTAATAGAGGGTGCAGTCTAGTGAGGCAGACAGATGAAAGACAAAGATTATTTAATTCGCAATAGCAACAAATATTATAAAAGGGAAATAATGGGAAGTCCGGCCTTTTGTTGGGGTATGAGTGTGAGGAAATGTTAGGGAAAATGACATCCCTGAGGGAGGGAGTGATTTAAACTCACTGATTTAAACTGAGGCCTGAAGGATGAATAAGAGGCTAAGGCCAAGACTAAGATAAATGAAAAAAAAAAAAAAAAAAAAAAGCTTTCCAGAGGAGGGAAGGTCTGACCCAATACTCCTGTATATGGATAGCAGTGACCAAGGGAGAGAGCAGCAAGCTAGCTGAGATGGTTAATGGGCAGACCATGCATAACCTCTTACATCCTCTTTAGCATTTGATTCTTTCCTAAGATAAGGAGCAAGCCTTGCAAGATTTAAATAATAGTAAGCAGTTGACAAGTTTATATTCGTGTGTAAGATTACTTGGTCCACTGGGGAAAGAATGGAACAATTATGAAAATAGAGAACTTCATTAGGAAGTTATTGCAGTATCTAAGATGCGAGAGTGTAGTGGCTTGGATTAAGCTATTGTCAATGGAGAACAAGAAATAAATGAAAGATGTGTTTTGAAGACAGGACTGAAAGACTCGTCATGGAGAAGAAAGCTCATGTTCACCAATATCCATGTTTCTTCTCCCTTTCTTAGGCACATAACTAAACTACATTTTCCAGCCTTCTTTGAAGTTAGGTGGGGCCATGTGACTGAGTTCTGATCAGTGGTATATTTGTATGAATGTTATGCCCAATACATCCAGGCAAGTTCCATAGAAATTTCCCACATGCAATCCCTTCATTATTTTATCCCTCCCACAGTAACCTCAGAGGCCACATGCTGAACCTGGCCTATCCACAGTGTAGAAGAAGCCTTGGATCCTGAGCCACTGTTCTGACAACCAACCAGTTTATAGAAGAGAGCTACATAAGTAATAAGTCCATTTTATTGTGTTAAGCCACAGAAATTTGCATGGGTTCAGGGTAAAGGGTTGATTTTGAGACTTCTCTTGGCTTGTAGGCAACTGCCATCCCACTGTGTACTCACATGACCTCTTCTTTGCATGTGGAGAGAGGGAGACCAAGCTCTCTGGTGATGCTTTTTGCAAGGGCACTAATCCCATGATGAGAGCCCCACCTTCATGACCCCATCCAACCTTAATTACTCCCCAGAGGCCTCATTTCCACACATCATATTGGTGGTTAAGGCTTTAACATATGAATCTGGAAGGGACATAAACATTCAATCTATAACAACAGGCAACTAAAGCTCTTGGAGAAGGAAGTCAGCTATGCTGAAAGCTGAGAAGTAGTTTAAAAACATGAGTACTAAAATTGTCCATTGGAATTGACAGCACAGGGTCATTAGAAACTATAGTAAAAGTAACTTTAGTAAAGTAGTGGGAATGGAAACCAACTTAGGGTTTATTGGGAAACAAATATTGTATGAAGATGTGGAGAAGTTTGGCTGTAAGAAGAGAGAGGAGAGGTACCTGGAATGGTTATGGAGCCTGTGGAGGATTTGGGGTTTTGGTTATTTTTTGCATGGTATAGAATGTTTCAACACTCCAGTAGTGAGGAGAAGATAGGAAACATGGGATTTCCCTGGGAATATGCATAAACATCAGTGAACATGAACATTTTATACGACTAAGCTGAGCAGAATGTCTTACCCTAGACAAAGCCCAAGAGAAAAAATAAGAAATAAATTCCTTAAGTATTTTGCCAGGGAATGAGAGTCCTGAAAAAATCGCTAGAGGACCTGCTACTTTTCAAAGAATATTTTCCTTAAAACATTTTATGATTTTAGTCACATTTGAACTTTTCAGGAAAAGTTGTTGCTGGAAATCATAAAGCACTAGTCAGTGGTAAATTTAGATGTGCTCTCAATCTCTGAGTAACTGCAGTATAAGCCATCATCCTGATTGTTTGTACTCCCTCTTGGATTTTTGTTTTGTTTTGTTTTTGGTTCATGGGGTCAACTTAAAATCCAAATTTATATTTCTTCTCATCAAAATTGCTATATATGCCCACTAGTCCAGTGAAAACACTTTAAAAATTACGTTTAAGAGAACCTGTGGTTGTAGACTGTAGGAGTTCAAGGCAGTATTAAGTCAAAGGAATTTTCATATCCATAAAAGATGGTTTGCTAAAGCCCTGCTAGTATTGCCACAAGAAAGAAAGCAACATGTTATACCATATCCATTTTATATTTAGATATTAAAATCCCTTCTTGTTCATCCCTTTAAATCTCTCACCCACCATATATTAAGGGTTGTCACATTCTGTGTCATTATCTTTCCTTTTTTGCTTTCACTATGATGACCCCTGTTCAGGCTTCCACTACCTCTCACCTGACTCGATACTATGTCCTGAATTGTTCTCTAATACAGAAAACATTCTGAGTAGTGTGTGCATGATAGGGTGCTTAGTGTTGTTTACCATGTGAGCCCTACTTCTCTGGGTGACTTAAAATCTTTGCCAAACTCCTCCAACAAATCTGCTGTAAGACATCATCTCTTCAGATTAATTATTTGCACAGCAATGTTAGGATGTACAACAGTGGCATGTGTTTGTTGTCTATGTATTTTTTAAACTTAACTGAGGAAAACCAGATCTGCTGTTGAAGGAGCTCCTGGCTGGCAATTTCAGGCATGAGAAATTGCTGCAGCAAAAGTTAAGAGATGTGACTAACATTTCAAGTTATATCAAGAAGAAGGTAGTCATCACTCAATCAAATAATTCGTTCTTTGGAAAATAACCTGAATTATTGATCCTTGATATTGCTAGGATTACTATATTTAAGACTATATTTTTTATTTATGCAATTTACAAAGCTCAACTTTACATTTTTTATATATGCAATTTACAAAGCTCAAATTTAAGAATTGCTACCCTCCATTTACTGACACTGTTGGTGAGGTTATGTTCACTGTTCTTTCTATTGATCTATAACAAATCACATGAACTTTGTGCTTTAAACAAACAAAAATTCCCTCTCTGTGGGTTAGCTGGGCTGAGATGAGTGGTTCTTCTGCTCCATATGGTGTTGACTGAGGCTGCTCATGCAGCTGCTTACATTTAGAAGCTCATCTGGGCTGGGTAATCTGCCTCACTAATATGTCCAGGACTTTGGTGCTGATTATCAGGTGGAGTGCTTCATTATTTCTCCATTTGGCTTCTCTCTCTAAATAGTTTCTCATTATTCATTAAGAAGTTCAAACTTCTTACAAGATAGAAGCCATTCAAATGAGAAAAAGGAAAAGCCATCTGGTCTCTTAAGGTCTATGTCCAGAAGTAGCACAGAGTCACTTTTGCTGCATTGTATTGATCAAGGTCAGCCCAGATGCAAGGGGAGAGAGGAGAGTCTCCACCTCTTGAAAGAAGTGTCGTGTACGAACAGGCATAAGAGACACAAAGTTGGTGGCCTTCTTTGTAGATCGTCTACTACATCTACTATTAGACCTTAAGCTTATAAAACTCCAGTTAATTCCTCTTCCACTAGGCTTGAATATTTTAGTGACTTAATGAAGAGTATGAGACCAAATTCTACTTGAAAATGGATTATCTATCATGACTCAATAAAGAGAAAACTTGCTATATATCCTTTGACTTGACAAGAGATGCTCAGCCATCATGAGATTGTCACTGAAGTCCTCTCAATGCCAACCCATTTGTTAAGAGCATGAAACCTTTCTTTGTTGTGGTGGGCAATAAGTAAAGCATTGTTTTATAAGCCTTTTGAATTGAGTAGAATTTTTTTACAGTAAGACATAGCACCAACAAATATAAATATTCTCTTATCTTTAAAGGATAGTCAACTGGAAAATTCTATGAGTCTGTTATTCTAAAACATTGTATAAATATTACTCAGGATTGCTTTCCAGATTCAAGTTCAGATATTTTAGATAATGCCTTTTTTTCCCTGCCTACTTTTAGTTTGACTTCAAACAATTGGAAATCTTTTAAAGACAGAGAGTTATCTTATGCAATAAAGAATGGACATTGTGTCAATATCTCCTGTAAGGAAGAAAAACAGATTAATTAGTTGTCTATGTAATTTTCCCATGACTGGGTTTTAGCATTTTTTTTCTTTCTTTTTTTTCTTTCCGAATAGTACAAGACTTAGCCAAGTCTGTAACAATGAAGGAAAATGTTTGAGTGTGAGAACTTCTATCAGCGCTTGGGATTTTAAAACCGTCTGAGAAGTTAAGATAGATTTTGAAAGATACAAGGAGTAAATACTTTCACAATTAACTCAGTGGGATTTGGGTGATTACAAAAGATAATTTTGTGTGGTGAGGAAGTGGATTCCTCTTGAACCTCTTCCCTACACCATATAAAAAGCATGAAATAATTCAGCTCCTGCAGACAAGGTGGTTACAAATTATCGAAAATCTACTCTGAACCAACTGCTGTACTGAGTGCCTTATGTACATGACCTCCTGGTAATTCATGGGCTATTCCTCCATTTTACAGATAAGGAAATTAAGGCTCAGTGAGGTCAATTGTCATGCCTGAGTACCTTTTAGCAAGAGTCAAAGCTCAGATTTGGCTTATGTGTTCCTAGCTCTAAATCCAGAGCTGCTTACATTGTACTATACTGACCTTCATGAATTAAAATCATGGTAATAAGGTTTCCTCCAAGTATCTCTTATTTCCAGTCTCACTTCTCAGTCTTTTAGATTCTCTCAGTTCAAATTTTTGTTCAGGCTCCTTTTCTTTGCTCTTCCTCTTTACGCTTAGGTTCAAAGGAGACTCTCAAACAGAGCCAGGTAGAGGAAAATGTAGATGGTATACATGGAAGAACATGCTTTTTCCAATTTTCTGATTTCTGGGATGGGTCTTGTGTTTCTTCCTCAAAACTTTTGTCCTTAGCATTGTGAAATTTGGAGCTTGAGGGTGCTAGTGATTTCAGCATTTGCTGTGTAGCCTACGTCTTTAATGCATTTTTCATATAAGAACCTCAGAATGACTGAAGGAGCAACCTAAACATGTAACTCAGAAGACCAAGTGCCAAGTTCTTTGAACATTGCTGGGAAATTGCTCATAAGGATTTTCAAACAGTTTTAATGCCAAATAACTAAGGCTTCAGAGATTCCTCACCAAAGAAGAAGCTGCAACAGGCATCAAGGTCCAATGGAAAGCAGCCTAAGGTTATTTCACTGGTCACTAATCATACAAGGTTGCTTCCTTCTTGTTAAGTTCTTCTGAAACAAAGTAAGTTTGCAACAACATGGCTGGACCATAAATTTAGATTTATTACAATCACACCCACAGTAATTCCTCCTAGTCAACCTTCACCATACACACCTAATGACTTTTTCTCTCTGGGTGTTGTGAATGCTTCAATTTTTCAGAAAGGTACAAAATAATATGGGGCCTCTGACAACATTGCTTCAGTTAGGTCTTGATAATGGACCTTCCGCCTCTGTGATAACTTCTGAACCTAGCATCTCTGAAGGGGAGAATGGGAATAAAAAGTAAAACATTGACTACCACGATGGCTTCAAGAAAAAGCCATGTCTGAAATGATATAAAATTGTTTCTGAAGGATCAAGTGAAACTACCATTCAACTACAGCATTTGTAAGCACAAATGGTTTGTATTTAATAGACATTATATATTTCACATAACTATAGGTATTGGTTTCATCTAATAACTCAAAGTGTGTTTTCCCCTGAAAATTTACTAGGTTTCTTTCTGCACTCCTTACAGGGATGCTAGCTGACTGCTGTAAACCTAAAGGTCTTTTCTAACCAAAAGTTTATATGAAGTTAGGGAGAGTATGTTTCTGCATAAATTCAATGCCAGTACTGCTGGGAAATCAGGACTGTGTCTTAAATCCAGACTCAAGGACATACAACTGAGGGTGGATGAAACGATTGTATTTGGCATACCTGGACCAATGAAAATATTGGTTCTTGTCCTAAATCCACATAGTCATAATGTGCTGTTTGTAGTCCTGACCCTGCCCCAGAACCAGTGTTCCCTGGTTGCCAGCTCCTCTTCTCAAAGTGAAGCTTCCTGTCCTGTTGGCCCCAAATCCTGGTAATTTCATGATAATTCCCTCCAATCACTTTTGCTCCTAGGCCCCACATGTGCCAGAGTGACCCCTTCCTGGATGCTAGCATTGATATATTCAATAAGCAACACTGTCTGACTTGAGAAGGCAGAATCTTTATTGAATCCTGCAGAAAACAGGAGTGAATCACACTCACTGCTTCATATGTTGTTATGTATTAGGTAGATTGGTACAAAAGTAATCGCAGTTTTTGCCATTAAAAGTTTTATTGCACCAACCTCATATTTTCCTCTAATAATAATGATAATGGTTATGCATTGTTTCTATAATATGTGTTCTAGTTTTCATTATATCTTGTTTTGATTTTGATCTTACAGATTCCTGTCATTATTCCCACTTCACAGATGGGGAGGTAAAAACCCAGAGCTTAATAGCATGTCCAAGATCACGTAACTAGTAAGTACAAGACCTGAACCCAATTCCTCTGACTGAAACCCTTGTGTTTTTCTCCCTGAGAAAAGCAATGTAATGAGAAAATCATTTCTAAGGAATATGTCCATAGTCACCAATTATCAATTTAACTGAAACTTCTATAAAGTGGTTGAACACTAACTAGTAACATTTTATAGTGGTCTTTATAAATAATTCTTTTAACTGATAATAAAAATAAATCTATGAAAGATTTCAGAAAGCTGAAGCAAGCTGTGGGAAGACCAATTTCAATGTTGGCACAAAAACTGAAACACTTGCTCAAGCTTTTGCTCAACTGGTGTTTAAGCAAATTGTATTAAATATCCATGTTTGATTCAGTAGTGATTTTTGAAACTTTTTCTATTCTTATATAAAAGTCTTAGCTCTGCACTATTATAATATATCAAAGTTGGTCACCAAATGCGTATATAGTGAGTACAGCTGTAGAATTTAATAAAACCAAAGGTTTGAGCTAACAAATGAAAAATTATATATTATTGGAAACTTGTGCTCAAAGTTGAAACTTGAAGGAAATATTTTAGCACTATCACAATATTACATTGCAACCATTATTTAATTTATCTCCTCTGAAATGACTTAAGGGAAGTGCTCACAAAGCCCTATTTACTTCATCCAGGAAGGAAGGCAGTGGTCAGAGAGTGAATGAAGTCATGGAAAGCTGACAATGCCTCTATTGTAAGAGCACCTCAGAGTATTGTTTGACATTGACCAAGTGAGGAGTAAGTGTTGGGAGGTTTTAATTTCATCTCAATAAGAGGGTAGGGTCAGAGGAATAATATAAAACTGGCCTTTACTTAAATTCCTTTTTTTTCTTTAATTAAAAAGCATCAAGTTGAATGCACCTGGAAAAAAAGAATGTCTTTTAGTAGTTACCAAGATTTTGAAAGACAGTTTTACATTTTTAGAAAAGTTTCATAAGTAAATAGCATATTTTTGGCCTATAAGTAGATACTATATACATTTTCAGTAGTGCTGTGTATCATATACATGGATGTATAATTTACATATTCACCATTCAATTTTTCCAAAAGAAACTTCAAGAATCCCTAAGCAACCTGTGCGTTGCAATTGTCACTTTGAACTTTAGAACAAAGGAGAGACTGTAAAACCAGTTTATAAAAAGTATTATGAGATACCACAACTGGCATTTTTATGACCTTATTAAACTACATTCAAGTGGCATAAATTATATGTAATGAAAGTGAAAAGGATCTCTGACCCGATTTTAATATTGGGTGCATGCTTATTAGTTTGAGATTTTTCTGAATAGAAACCTTTTTTCAAACTTCAGCAGTTGATATTATGTGGAAGTCATAAATGTCAGATTACATTAAACTATTTTGGTTCATAGAATAGAACAGCCATTAAGTTACTAGAGAGTAATGAGTAGGTCTTCTCACAAAGTAAAGCCAAAGGTGTTAATTTAGATTTGAAACATTCCACCTCATTATAAAAGCCAAATTAATTTGCCATGTGTAGAAGCAGCAAAAACCAATATTTAAAATGTGAAAGGCCTCCTTTTTGTAGAAGAGTGATAGAAAAGGGCATTACAAAGTTTCTATTCCTAAAGAGTGGGCAAACTGGTCCCTCTGAGGTTAATTATGATTAAGTCTTCAGGAGCCTCTTACTGGAAATTTCTATTCAAGAAGTTGAATTGATAGAATTAGTTAAATATTTAAAATAAAAGGAAGTCTGGCCATTTAGCAATTCCAAGTTTAAAAATCTATAAACTTAAACATGTGTAAAGTTGATTTATCTCCTCCAATTTTTATAACTTAATGAAGAATAAATAAATAATCGTATTTTGTTTAGCATTAATTACAATTTTTGAAAAAACAGGAAAAAAAACACACTAATTTGGAATAATATAGAACAAAGTATAGAGCATCCTGACTTTCAAGTGTCTATTTATTAAAAGCCAGACCAAATGAAGAATATTCAAAAACCCAAATAAATAAACATATTTCATAAGAACCCTAGAAACAACAGCCTTTTTAAACCTAGACAACAAATTGAACAAAAATGGTAAAGTGATAAGAATAATAATGTTGGATTGATTTATCATTTTTAAACCATGAAAAAAACAGAAACGCAAAAGCCAATTAATGAATTAATGAAAGAAAAATTCTAACTTATAGTAGTAACCTTGTCCAGAAATAGACAAAAATACCGATCATGGTGTCTACAGAATCAACTATCCACAGTGGTCACATGAAGGACCATGAAATACAGTTGCTCTGTTCAGTATAGCCAGCTACTTGAAGTATTACTAAAGACCCCACAAGGATTGCTAGGAACTCCTCTGTGTTCTCTAGCAAGAAAGGCAGGTGGTGGGTAGTGATATAACTTCCCAGAAGACGTCAAGAAGTGACATCATGCAAAATCATTTAAATTTAGAGTAAAAATGATTTCTAGCTCAGGAAGTGTTTTTATATCCTGACAGCAACCACACTAGATGACTATTTGTATATTTTTTCCATATTAGGACACAGGTTCAGAGAAGTTAGATCACTTGCCCAAGATCACTCAGCTAGTTTATGCCTGAGCCATTTACAGATAATCTGGCTATCTGGCCAGTGGCCATCTCATTTCTATTTAAGTGGTTCCACGAAGACTATTTTATGATTCATGATTTCTTGTGAAAATTTATAATTTATTTTACTAATAAAAAGTTTTATTTAAAAAAAAATCCCTCTAATGATATTTTTTAAAAATACTTAGGCCCTAATATCTAGGTCTGGTTAAATAATAACCATAACCAAAATTTACGTGTTGTTTTCTTGTTTGCAAATTGTTTCAATACATATTACCTAAATTTTAACATGAGATTGCAATTTCTGCTTTTATACATCAATGATTTTTATTTATTTATTTATTTATTATTTTTTGAGACAGGTCTGTCTCTATCACTCAGGTTGGAGTTCATTGGTGCAATCACGGCTCACTGCAGCCTCCACCACCCAGGCCCAAGCTGATCCTCCCACTTCAGCTTCTCCAGTAGCTGGGCCTGTAGGCACACACCTCTACGTCCAGCTAATTTGATGGTATTTTTTGTAGAGGCAGTGTTTCACCATGTTGCCCAGGCTGGTCTCAAACTCCTGAGCTCAAGCTATCTGCCCACCTAGGCTTCTCAAAGTGCTGGGATTACAGCCATAAACCACTACACCTGGCCCACGCTGCAATGATTTTTCAAAAAAACATACAGGTGACTCTCATTTTTCCTTTAACCTACTCACATATCCAGACTCCTCACCCTTTCCAAGATGGACTGCTTTGTCCATCTTTTGAAATATGGTTTCAGGGCTGGACATGGTGGCTCATGCCTGTAATCCCAGCACTTTGAAAGGCTGAGGAGGGAGGATGCTTGGGTTCAGGAGTTCAAGACCAACCTGAGCAACATAGGGAGACCCTATCTCTACAAAAAATTTAAAAAATTAGCTGGACATGGTGACATGCACCTGTAGTTCCAGCTGTTTAGGAGGCTGAGGTGGGAGGATTGCTTGGGCCTGGGAGGTCCTGGCTGCAGTGAGCCGTGGTTGTACCACTGTACTCCAACCTAGGCAAGAAAGTAAGACCCTGTCTCAGAAAAATAAAATAAATAAAATATGTTTTCAGATATAGGAACAATATTCCAAGGCAGTCTGAGCAGAATTGAAACAAAGTGAGAAGGACAGAGTGGGTTGATCAGATACAGACAAAACAGATAGAGGAAGTTTCTTGTAATGTCTGTAACAAATTACCACAAAGTGGCTGGTTTAAAACAACATAAACCTATTCTCTCACAGTTCTGGAGAAATCTGAAATCAACGTGTCAGAAGAGTTGGTTTTTCTGGACGCTCTGAAGGAGAAATCATCTTGTATTTCTTCTCTAGTTTTTGGTGTTGTAGGCAATTGTTAGAGTTCCTTGTTGTATATGCATTGTTCTGATCTTGCTTCCATCTCTAGACTACCTTTTTCTCTGTGCCTCTCTGTATCCTTTTTTTTTTTTTTTTTTTTTTTTTTTTTTTTTTTTTTTTTTTTTGTCTCTTATAAGGACACTCTCGTTGGACTTAGGGCCTACCTTAATCCAGTATTATCTCATCTTGATCCCTAACTAATTACATTGGCAATAACCCTTTTTCCAAGTACAGTCATGTTCTGAGGTTCCAGGTGGACATTAATTGGAGGCAGACACTATTAAATCTACTAAAAGGAGGAAGAGACTTTGAGAATCCCATGTGTACTTGATGCCTATGATGATATCCAGACAGTGGGCAACTTAAAAATAGAAAAACTGATTATCTCATTTGAAATGGACAAATGTTTTTGTGTTATGAAGAAAAAAAAATAAAAAGAATAATTGGAGATATGTATTTATTTAGCAGAGTGATTTTTACTAGTAGAGCTGATACAATCCCAAACAAAGAAGGACTTAATTCACAACATGGCAAGTTTCAGTGAGGCTCCCAACATTCCACTGGAAAGTCACTAGATAATCACAGAGCATGGAGGTGGGCCAAAATGAAACAGAGGAAGTGTAATAACTGAACATATGGAAGCAATGTAGTGATTCTATTAAGAACTGACAGATAAAGGCCATGGGGATTGCAAATCCATCACCTAGTTTTCAGTGATATATAAAGAACAGAGACCTAAAACACTGTTCATTTATATGTGATGTTTTCGCCCTCATCTAAATTTCCTGAAGACCTTGGCTAATGGTACAGAATGTCAATGAGAATTGAATGTGTGATCTCAGAAAATTCAGTGAATTTAGGGACTGAAGAAGGGGAAAACTGATGCTCAAGGTACTAATTGATTAGGGTATCAAGCAGTTAAAAATATTCTGAACAGATCTTGCCAAGAGGATCCATTATAAATTGGGGTCCAGACAATACATAAAGGTGTATTGTCATTCTCAACTATAAAGAATAAGAAAAACAGAAAGTAAATATTCTTACAGAGAATAGCAGAGCATTAAGATTCATTCGCATTTTAAGTCCATTTTATTTTGCCAATGTATTTAATATTTAGAGGTCTGTTATACTAATATTATGTATTAAATTTTTTCATTTCTACACACAGTTAACTAAAGAGCTTTTCCTTAAAAAGCTGTGTAAAAATATTTTTAAATAAGGTTTCTTTTGTTAAAAAAAAAAGCTTAGCTTGCCAATGGAAGAAAAAAATGAACTCAATAGATATGTATCTTATGCGAGGTAGCTGGTAGAGGGAGAGAAGTGTTAGTAGTTATAACAGAAGTGCTAAGAATCGTGGTCTAATGGGGGACTGAGTTTTATTGGACTCTGTACTTCCTCATCATGGAGCTAGCTAAGCTCAAGGTTGACCTGAGCTTTTCTAGACAGGTGGCATTGCAATAAAATGCAAACCATTCAAGCATGGGATGACAGTGAGAGGTGGAGCACCAGCATCAAAATAATCCATTTCTTCTTTAGCTTTACTTCAAATTGATGTTATAGAACTAGAGTTCAGTGAAAACAACATGACAGATTAGAAAGAGCTCACAAGAAACATGTTCTTAATTTTATTTATAAACGTGACCCGTGACATGTTTGTGTTCTATCTAGCTAGAAAAGATATAAGAATTCCTTCCCTATCCCCAAATGAAAAGTTACTAGAGTACCCCATCCTTCAACAGCTGCTCCTTCAATGACCACTTCTTATGCCCATGCTATGACTTGTTCATCAGCAGCATAAGCATCACACAAATCTAACGGATGCTTCAAGATTACTCAGGTCAAAAGCTATTATCTCCCTGAAAAGGAATACAGGTTTGCAATCTTGATATTTCCAGAAATGAATTAACTCTTTTCTTACATCCACTAAACACAACCAAAGCATTGTGGTATTTTTCTTAAAAGTATAAAAGTATATTATTTATGTGTAATAATTTATATTAAATTGCCACCCCCAAGTCTGGCCCAAAAGCCAGAAAAGTAGTCTTCTGATCCTTAGAATCTGCCATAGCATTAAAACATATTAAAGATGCAATTGATGCTTCAGAACGTGTGCATGAATAACAGAGTGAAAAACTGTGAACTCAAAGCAAATTTAGTGACTGGCTCAAGATAGGGAATAAATCAAGAGCAAAGCAGATTTGCATGTTCTGTTAACCCAGAGTTACCTGCAGATGGAAAGGTTGTTTCCTACTACTTTTTATGCTCTTGAGATGATCACTCATTGATCTAAAAGTAACCAGACTTCCCAGAATATTTAGCATCTCCAGCATATAAAAGCAAAATGACTACATTTGGTTATGTATTCACTCACTCCATAATAAAAAGTGGACCTCTCATATCTGTTAGAGACTGTGTTAGTTTCTTTGATTGCAGCAAAGAGTAAATGAGAAATAACACCTAGCTTTACAGAGCTTATTCTTTTATCTAATCATTCAATACATGTTCACCAAGTACACACCAAGAACCATTATGGGTTCTTGGGATCTGACAGTGAGCAAAACAAAAATCCCTGCATCTTGGAGTTTACATTTCTTTGGAGGACAATAAACAATGGGCATATCATAAATATATCAATTGTACAGTATATTCAAATGAGGTAAGTGCTATGAAGAAAGAAAAGCAGATCAGAGTAAGGGGGTCTGGTAGAGTTAGTGCCCAGTAAGGGAGTAAAGCAGTGTGAGTTGCAATTTCAAGTCAGAGTAGACTTCATGGTATAGGGAGATTTAAGCAAACACTTGGAAAAAGTGAGAAAGTTTATCTTGTAGCTATTGGGAACATGAGGATTCCAGGCAAAGAAAATAACCAGCACAAAGAACTAAAGGCAAAAGCATGCTTGGTGTTTAGGATGAAGGGCAGAGTTCCGCTAACTAACTTGCATATAAAGAGGAAGAGAAATGTGTACTTTACCTGGATGCATTGGCCGTTTCTCCTAAACTATTTTAGATATATGTAAAATTCACTTATTTTAGAATAAAGTTCACTTATTTCATATTTTATTGGAGAATATGGAATTAATACAGTATACTACTACCATCTAAAACCTCTATTTCTTGAGTTTTAACATATCCGTTTATCAATGCAGTTAGAAAAAAACAAAAATGTTTGGCTATTAATAGTAACATATTGTACTTTCTAGTATTCTTTTTAGTAATTTTCATTGTTAGCCATACAGGTAAACATCTAATACCCTTTCTTTACATGGCAATGTTCAAGGCATTTGGATTCAGCTATAAAAGCAATTCTTCACCCTTAATGTTAACCTAGACAGGAATTGACACCAAAACAGTGTATTCACCAAGACTTTATTAATTAACAGATGTGATGTAGTGAGGCATTTTTGTCACCCACCAGACAATGAATACTTTACACACATGGTGATTTAACATAAAGTTGATTCATGTTAGAACCCAGTTCCTCTTTCAGTAACATGTAAATTTATAGCAGTATGTCTGATTCTTCAGTGAAAATAATATTTTAAGGAAGGAAAATGGATTTGCTAACACATCCATATTTTCCATGTTGGACATGTTTCACTGCTGTTTATAAAATACTCAGTCATAAGGATGACACTTAAACCTTGAAATTATGGCAAAACAAGCAAACAGACTATCAAGGAAAAATAAAGATTTACACTTAAATTTCCCCACTTTTACCATCAGGAAAACCTAGACCTTGGGCCTCTTTTGTACTAAGAAATTTCACAAGAATATGATTTCAGTATCCTGGAAACAAATTAGTCATTAGGATTCTACTGTTTTCCTTTAGAATTAAAGCAGTGAGAACTGAAAACTTTGCTCTAATATTGCACTGTGGCTCAGCAGAGTCTAAACCTTAAGGGAAAAATGAATTCCAAGTGTCTGTCATCCACTTTTTCACTACAGAATGGAAGGTAGAAGGGACATGTCTTTAAAGCCGGAGCTGATGGCTCCCTGTGAGCACCTGTGTGGAAGGCAGCTCTCGCAGGGTGGTGGCACACTCCCAACATCTGCTCCTTTCATTGAATTTAGCTGTAAATTGAAATTCCATTGCAATGTTTTTAGAACCAGTTGAAGTAAGGAGACTGTCAGAAATCCTCTTTAAACTCACCCTTATCCAAACAGGAAACTGACCCTTGGCCCCTGGACGTAACAGTACACCAGTGGAAATTTCATTATCCCTGTTTCAGCTGAACTAAGTGAAAATTAATTGTGTAATTATCTGGATGAGCGCATGTGTAAAATTTTACAATGTGCCAGTTAGATTAAGTAACGTGTTAGTGGCATGGTTTAGTGCAGAGTCAAAGCTGTCCTATAAAAATGGAATAAAAAAATCTGACAAGGTTGGAAGAAAAAAAAAAACATATGTCAGAACAAATACTTAACATGAGAAGGTAAGGTTAGGCTTAATTCTATAACCTGATGAAAATCTTACCCTCCTAAACCATAGGTAAATCTGGCAGGGTTGGAAAGGGTGTGTGTGTGTTTATGCGTGCGTGTGTGTGAACTCACTGGGACATTTGTGTAAAGGACTTCTCCATTTACTGTAATTTTAAAATGAAACCATTATTAAAAGATTTAACTTGCTGACTATTGTATTTTGTATTTTTTGTACATAATTTTACTTTACTAACTACATTAGAAAGTGTAGGCTGTATTCAGTAGATGGGATTATTTGTCTCAGGTATACTTTGTTCACCTGTTCAGTGAAAGGCTCTGACTTTTATTCTGGATTTAATTCTTCAAATGATAAAATAAATGCTTCATCCTGACTTAAGATTATTTCATTAAAATATTTAGATGAGTATGAACTGATTTTAACAACAAATGCATGGGGATTTTCCTTCTGAAGTCTTACTTACTTTGATAAAGATGCTAAAGTACATTTTCCCCCTGAGATTTTGGCCTCACCCTGCCCCTACAAATATTGCATTATGGAGACTATTTCCATTTGAAAGTCTCTGGAATGTTTAGGTAGAAGAATTTCTGGATGGAAAGTATGATTTGGGGTGATGCTTTTTGAAAGCAAGGATCGTCTTTAAATAACATATGAGTAGTGTGTAATCTTAGCCATTCTGAATGTCAGATTTCACAATGTCAGTGCTATCTTGGCAAATCCAGACACTAATTTATGTATCTCGCCAATAAAATGGATCTCCTGTTTTTCTCATTTCTTATACTATATGTTGTCTCTTTAAAGGTATGTTTATGCTAAAAGTCTGTTGAGATTTTTCTTCCACCATCCTCCTCAAAAATGAAACCTCCACTAGACAAAAATAGTAACATTCTCAAAGAAAATGAATTCAAAAAAAGTTTTAACTTTTTTTTTAACTTGGATTACTATAATTCTATTAGATGTTTGTATTGGGTTACTAGTGCTTTAAGAGGTTGTTAGTACTTTAAGAAGCTATAAAGAATATGTCTATATTTAGTGGAAAATATTGTAGTATATATAAGCATGATTAAAAGAAAGAAAGCACCAATGTGATTTATAGAACAGCAGGGCAGTCAAAGGACATTAAAAATAATCGAGACCATTCAAAGGGAAAGGCAAAACTTCAGGTCAAAGAACATTAGCCTCAACATGAAAATGAAACTGTGGTATTAAACCTACATTTTACCATAGATTAATTATCAGGAAGGTGTTGGAACAGTCCTTTTCTTTTTAAATAAGACACAATGCCCTCTTCACCAGTTTGAAAGTGTCAGGAGTTGGGGGAGGGGCATTTGTTTGTCAAACCTTAGAGAACAAAATGGATACCAGGAGGTGGCCGTGCAGACTTCATGTGCAGCCCTCCAGATTCCAGAGCAGTGCTTGCATTTCAGAATGTATCACATCAGGCATGACTTGCCCCTTCTTGGAAGAAACTGTGTTGGTTTCTAAAGCCAGGCCTGGGAGTTTCTCTGTTTCTTTCAGGAAATGGTAAAAATCAGGAGAATCTAGTCAGACATTTTTTTTTAAATAAAGCATTTTACGGTTGTTACTGTCCCAACTTTATATGAATAAAATTTTAAAAATTTAATCCAGATTTAAATTTATAACTATAGTTTATATGAACACTTTTTAATAATTATTGTTTTTACATATTTCTCCTTTTTGAATAATGTAAATCTGGAATTTGATTTCTAACACCGAACCACTTAACATTTTAAAATCATATTTTTATTTTAATTGACTCCAATTAAGACCATTGTTTCACTGTAGAATATTAGGACTGAAAGAGGCCTTAAAATCCTCCATGTTCATTCTACACGTAAGAAAACCAAACTCTACAAAGAATAACTTCTCTTCTAGGTCAGCGCTGTCTTAACTAATCTGGGTTTTCTAGTCATCTGGCACTTCCCCAGGCCTCAATAGGATGACAAACAAATGTGTGATTATATAGGAAGTCAGATGCTAGGTGTAACATACAGGAGGAAGAGGCATAGGATTTAAAGCCAGGATGACCTGGATTTGAATCCTAGATCTGTGTCTTGTTCTGTGTGTGACTTTGGGTATGTAACTTAATCTCTCCAAATTTCAGAATCCCAGATTCTGTGTTGTGTCTACCTCACAAGTTAGTTGTGAACATCAAGTTACACAATCTGTATGGAGCTGCCTAGCACATAATGAAGAACTAATAAAATTCAAATATTTGAGGAGCAAACTTTCAAAGTCAAGAAAGCAGTTTATTAAATTTATGGTAAAACGCATATAGAAAAGCTTTGAGAGTAATCAGGAGGAAATCAAGTTAGCATAAATTTCCTTTTTAATAAGATTTATTATGCATATCCCATATAGAACATGTTTATTCAGTATGCAGGTAAATCTTTCATTTGAGCATTTGAAGAATAGTTGAAGAGAAAAAGAAATACTGAATAACCTAGGAGAAAAATGGGTGTGAATTTACATATATATTTATAATTATATATTTATATATAAACATTTAGTGAACTTATTATAATTAACATATATATGAAACATGTACATATATGTTAATTTTATTGTGATTTATTATTTACACCCCATTTCCTTCCCAAATGAATTCAAAGTGGCAAGTTATATTTTTTCTTTCCTGTTTTTTGCCAAATGTTGATATATTTTGGAAGACCATTTAATAGATAAATTTCTCAAGCCAGATATTCTTGCAGAATTACAAGAAAACTTGGGAAACAAAGCTAAGCAGCCGGTGCCAGGATATGAAAATACAGAGAACCTAGTCCATGTGTGTGAGAATCTGAACACTAGAGCTCTCTGTGAAAGAGGGAGAAAGAGATTCCTTTCCCTCCCTTCAGTAATAAGAGTAAGGTTACAGGTTTGTTTCTTCTTTCTCATTGCTTCTAGAATTGATTAAATATTTTATTACAAATCCGAGCCAGAATTATTTAAGATGAGGGCTTAAGAAATGGAATAATAGAGTTTTTGAAACTGGTTTAAGGTTTAAAGTCAGCATTTAGTTTCTTCAAAAACACAAATTCATTCATTTGTCATATAGTTCATGAGTGCCAGAAATATAGCAGAAATAAAATCCAACCCTTAATTTTATGTAAATTCCATTCTAGTGGTTAGAGACAGAGAAATAAATAAGCAAATACTATGTTAAGTGTTGCATGCTCTGAGGAAATTTAAGAAGAGGAAAGGTGACGGAGGCAGAGAGAGTGCAACGTTATGAAGGGTGGTCAGAGAAGCACTTGTTTATAAGCTATCCAGTGGACAAATTCAACCTTATTCTTACAGCTCACACCTCACAAACTTCTAGTATGTACTGTTTAAGGGTGTACTAGAAAGTATATTTATTTTGTTAGTTTTTAGTTGTCATTATAGCTTCTAAGTAGGAAATACTTGGGTTCTTCATTTCCATTAAGTTGAGGGAACATGAAGTCAATAAGCCTATGATGTGTGAAAGATACTACCTGTATTTTAGCCAAAAGTAGAATCCCATGAAATGATCCAAAACAGGAAGAAGTAGAGGGGGAGATATTCCATTGAAAAAAGAAATGAAACTGGGGGATGTAAAATAATACAGTTACCAAAGCTAAAAATAAACGAGAATATCTGATCTTAAAAAACATATTTTCTTGGAGAACAGAAATCTAAGACAGCAAAGGGAATTCTTTTCCTTACTGTCCCACTTTTATCCCAAAGATCTGAGGAAGCCAAATGAAAATTTCCTGGCATCCTGGGGCAATAAAATAATCTTGGTCTTCTTGTGAAACCACATTAGTATGGAGAGAGAACAGAGGCCTTTTGAGTGTTCCTAAGTGCTGTGTAAGCTGCATTTTTCTCCAGGAACTCAAAGTTTTGTTTATTTGCAAAGAATTGTGCTACCAAGGCATGGAGGCCTCAGTGGCCCAGGTGACATACTCAGATCTGAACATTTACCAATTAAGAAGCTCTCAATTAAATGCTTGTTCAAGAGCCCAGGGAGACACATCAAAGGTTACTATTGGTTTCTTTAGATATGTTGGCGAAAAAGAAACTGGCATTTCTTTGGTGAAGGTAGACCCAAAAGAAACTGTCCTCAGCAAGCTATAGCTTAACGAAGCCCTGGATGATTTGAGTTATCTCTTCCCTTCACCTTTGCTAGCTTCAAGCATTTTAATGGCAGAAAACTTGATAAAAAGTACTTGAGTTGCTCACTTTCCCATTCAAAAAGACTTTAAAATTTAAGTGACTGCAATTGTGAGTGTGTGTGTGTGTGTGTGTGAAAGAGAGAGAGAGAGAGAGAGAGAGAGAGAGATGGGACTGATTGGCCAACAGTAGAACATTTGTGGAGGAAGAAGAGTTCATTTTATTTTATAACTGCCCCATAGCAAAATGCTATTTCTTTTCCTAATGCTATAACATGAAGTCGCCAGCTGCAGGAAGTGTATGGATTACTTACCTCCTCAGAAGCATAGATGTAAATACACACATAATCACTGGGGCTGCTTAGAGTTTGGTCTGTTTTATTTGGGGCCTGAGTTACCCATCCCCATTTTTTTCCAAGCTATCATATTGGAATTCAAGCTTGAACTAATGTTTTCCTGGTGGATTTAGTGCTTAGTAAAAGAGCTATATTGACAGCACACAGCGAGAATTTCTGTTTATAAGAAAAATAAATTTGTGCTCTCTCTCCAGTTCCACTGCTCAAAATTACTCCTGAAGGGATAAGGACCCCAGGACATGCCACTGGACCACTGAAGGTAAGGGCTCTAGGGAGGGAAGATTAGATGCAGCCCCAAGTCAACTCACTTGCTTATTGTTAAACACAACTGAAATGCCAGCTTCTCCCACCTGTCACTTCTTTCCCTGGTCTCCTGCTTATAACTTGTCTGTAACATGCCACCTATGGTAGCTTTGCCTTTTTTCAGAATACCTGAAGGTAGTTCAAGGCACTGCATATTCCAGGAAGGGAATGGCCAGCATCTTTCCTAGATTTTGACCGCAGTTGTGATTTTAAACATTTGCCCTGTGTCATACTGTGTCCCAGCCTTGGTTGAGAAAACCTAGTTACCATAGTGTTGTGTTGTTAACCTGAGTCTCCCCACTGACTCCAGTTGCACTTCAAACTCTCCTGACTTCGCTCATGGTTCTGACCTCTCCCCACAGCCAGCAGGGGCCTCCTAGAGTGATTCTAGTCCCTTTATTGTCATTCCCCCTGAGTTTCTGCTTCTTCATTTTCAAGAGCTGGCTTTCTCACTTCCTGGTTAACCTGCTAGGATTGCTTCTCCAACTCTACCTATATCATTTATTTCAAAATTGCATTTTCTTTATCTGCTAGTTTCTCTTATTGAAATCCTTCCAATAACAAAATTCAGGTTTGTAAATAGCCACTGTAAGATCACTAATTGTTCTAGAAAGAAAAATAACATTTAAAGCAGGAGGTGAGAAGCAGGCTTTCTTAATGATTATGATGTCTACCCATTTCCAAATATTCCCAAGGGATAGTAAGGAATCTTGGAGAACTCTCTGTTCCACCCTTGGCCTACTCTCCTCACTCTCCTCTTGTTCCCTGAGGAATTATATCCACTCTCATGATTTTAATCAGACTTATTTATATGCTAGAATTAACAAAATATCTACATCTCTAGTCAAGACCTTTCCCTGGAACTCTGGATGAACATATCCAACCAAATACCTACTGGATATTGTCACGCAGATTCTCAATATTAACATATCTAAAACTGAATTCAACTTCTTCCCCTTTCAAAGAACATCTCCTGTAATAGAAGTGGTAAATAATTCTATAGTACTTTCTATGTATCAGGCATGATTCAACGCAGTTTCCACATATTTACTCATTGGATCCTCACAGCAATCTTAAGAAGTACATATTATTATTATGGCCGGGCGCGGTGGCTCAAGCCTGTAATCCCAGCACTTTGGGCGGATCACGAGGTCAGGAGATCGAGACCATCCTGGCTAACACGGTGAAACCCCGTCTCTACAAAAACACAAAAAACTAGCCGGGCGAGGTGGCGGCGCCTGTAGTCCCAGCTACGTGGGAGGCTGAGGCAGGAGAATGGCGTAAACCCGGGAGGCGGAGCTTGCAGTGAGCTGAGATCGTGCCACTGCACTCCAGCCTGGGTGACAGAGCGAGACTCCATCTCAAAAAAAAAAAAAAGAAGTACATATTATTATTATCACCATCCTATGAAGAAACAATGGCACAGAAGTTAAGTAACCTTCCCAAAGGCAGACAGTTAGCAGTGGCAAAGCTGAGATTTGAATTCGAGCTGCCTGGTTCCAGAGGTCATGCTTTTAACCATTGTGCTATTTCACTCTCACACCAGTTAACCTGTCACCAGGACTGGACATCTAGGAATCAGCTGTCACTCTCCTTTCACCTCTTCATCTAAGCAAGCTTGTGTTTCCCTATTCCATCCCTCTCCTCTCAGATACAGTGCTCCATTTTTGCAAACCATTCTTTGCAAAACGGAAAGTCATTCTTAAAGGACTCCCCAACACAGAGAGGACTGTGTCTGACCCTGCCCTGCTCCTTAGCTTTGCCCCTTCCCTTCTCTAGCTGGAACAAGAGGCTCTAGCAATGCTCAATCACTTCCTATTCCTTTAAACACAATGCCGTGCTTTTCCTATGGATTTTCTTATGCTGTCCTCCTGCCTGAAATGTTCTTCCCTTTTCCAAGCACCCTCCTCCTAATTCCTGTTCATTTGAAAGCTTCAGTTCAGTGTCCTTTTGCCAGTAAGTCTTCCCTAATATCTCTACCACCACCGTTTACCCTCCAAGTGGATTGGTTCCTCCATCCTTCTCATGTGCTTTGTGGTACATCTTTTGACCTTTGTTTTTCTTTTCTTTTCTTTTCTTTCTTTCTTTTTTTTTTTTTTTTTTTTGATATGGTCTTGCTCTGTTGCCAAGGCTGGAGTGTAGGGGTACGATCTTGGCCCATGGCAGCCTTGAACTCCTTGATTCCATCATCTGGAATCAATTATTTCTATTTCATTATTCATTCTGTTCATTTCTCTGCCCCTTCCCTCCAGAACTATTTGTTCTCTGAGGTCTGTGACTACACTCGATGAATCTGAAATTCTCTAGCACCTAGTTTGGTAACTGGAGAACAATATAAAATGGATACATTTTTCATGGGTGAGTAGACATAAAGAATGATTGAAAATAGAGTGTCATATGGTGTTTATGCACTAAATATGCATATGTATAAGGAAAACAAGGGTCAAGATATGCATGGGTCATTTAGCGTGTATTTATGAAACTTCTGATTTGCACCCAGTCTTGGTAATTTGCAGTGATGGACAATGTGACAAACAATTGTAATGAAAATAGGATCATTCCAAATAAAAGCCAAAATATCATTTCATAAGTGGGTTTGCTGAGCCCAAGTCACTCTCCAGCTGTGTCAGTCATCTCCTTGGGCAGTGTCATGAATTCTCTTGAGTCTCTAGAGTTGCAGGTCATACCAGAAAAGAAGGGCCTCTGCCGTTTGCTACAGGAGGACTTCCCTCTCAAGGCAGGTGAGAAGCCTCAAGGTCTGGCTGCCCTGACGCTGTTCTTACAGAGTCTCTGGTTGGCAAGTGTGCTGAACTGGACTTCTCTCCATATGAAGCTCAGAAGCAAAAGTGGCTTAGAGACAAAAATAAATAAAGGTCAAAGTCAACTTAGACTTTTCATCATGCTAATGATGTATCCCAGATTACAGGATATGAGCTTAGCTCATCAGAGTGCTGCTTTGAGGTATGACCAAAAGCATAACATTCCTCGGAGCTTTCTGCATGTAATAATTAGTCATCCATTTAAACATCTTTTGAGAATCCATAGATGCCAGTCATTGTGCCACATTCTGGAAGTGAAAAGAAAAATAAGAAATACATTTTGCCTTCATGAAGCTTAGAGTTTGGTGAGTGAGACAGACAAGAAAAGGCATCCAAGAGAATAGTTCATGGGATAAAATAACTTTTTAAAGAAAAAAAAAGAAAAGGCATAGTTACTTGAAATCACATGGGGGATGGGTTGTGGGGAAGCAAAAGGCTTTGTGACAGCATGTGAGGAGGTTCCCTAATACAGAGTAAGGGAGTGAGAGGGAGAAACAAGGATCCTCCCACTTCCCCTATATGTCTTGCCCTCTCAAAACAAGATTGAGAATGACTAGGCTGAGGACTTGCAATTTATCTTCCCACAATTGGTAAGCCATTGAGCCAGCATAGGTGTGATGTTGGGCTATGAATGATGGCATGAATGCTCCCTGGTATTAGAAAGTTCCAGGAGAGTGCGACAAATTTCCATCATTTGTGAATACCATGGAAAATTGCAGGGGGTTAAGTCACTTCGTCACTAACCCCAGAACATCTACCTGCTAGGTGAGAGGAAGCCCTAGCAGCCAGACATGCAGAATGGAGCCTCCCTTGCTTAGTGAAGACTGAAAAACTGAGAAACAGCCTCAGCGAGATGTCTCACCCCAGAAGACAGAGTAGGTGAGGCCTCATTTCCAGTCCCCAAAGAACAACAGATATCCCCTACAAAAAAGCCAGCAGCTCAATGTCCAACCCAGAGAGACTAAGAGAGTGGAAAGGCTAAAGTCTGAGGCAGGACCTCAAAGTATAGGCTTAAAGTGAAAATAGAAACAGGCATGGCCAAGGCAAGTTCCTAGATCAATCACTATAAAGACTGAGGATATTGTGCTACCTACCATATGCCAAGAAAAATGGTACAAAGTGAGTCTTTCGTTCGCCCAAACCCTACCCCAAAACATAAAGTATAGGTAAAAATAGTAGAAGTGCCAACACAACTTGAAGCCCTTTAGCCACCATCCCTCTTCCAAACAAAGTATGAACCCAAAGTCCCTTCTATTTATAAGGTAACCATGTGTCCTTTGTCGTGGGGCAGTCTTGGTTTACAACTGTCTCCTGGAAAACTTATTAATATCATCTTCTTTCATTCTCAAAAGAGTTCTGATATGGGCTATAAATTATCACCATATATGAAAATTCTGGAGCCCCAATTGTGGCAGGAACTGGGCTCAACACATTTCTTTCTTCCGCTATGATATTTAATCTCACTATTTTCATCTCTATGTTTACAGATGAGAACTTGAGGCTTAGGCAGTTTAAAGAGCTTTCCCAAAATCATAGAGTCATTGAATGGAAATAATGGGAATTGACCTCAAACCTATCTGAGGCTAAAATTTGAGCTACAATTATCTATATTTCTTCAGTGAAATACCACTCCCTTGGCAAGAGCATGAAAAGTTGCCTCCAGTATTAAACTAATGAAGAAATTCCATGAGGAATTGTCAGACAAAAATCACTGTGTACTTACTATATTCCAAATAACCATGTTTTAATGTATTTGAATTGGGTCTCAAGGACAACTGCTTTGACAATAGAAAGAAGCTAGCATGAGGGATTGTGTTTCAGGAAGAGGAAACATGGGTGAGAGTGAATACGGCTGATAAAGAACTTATGGACGTTTAGTGAAATGAAAATAATGATGTTTGGGTTTGGAGAATAAGCAGAGAGTAACCATTGAGGTACTTGACTAAAGACTTGGACTTCACCCTTCATGAACTAGGGATTCCTTGAAGGCTCCTACCCAGGGAGAAATATAAGATAAGCATCCCAGAGGCTGGTGGGGGATGGGATTATAGGGGATTAAACTGAAGGCACTAAACTGTTCATGAAGGTCAAAACTAAAGCAGTAACAGTGGGGATGGAGAAGAATGGTGTGTTTGACAGTTTCTCAACAGACACACAACAATGGGCATATCCCAGTAACAAAATGGGTGAGGGAGGAGTGACATAAATGGAGAGAACAAGAATGATGCGCAGTCCCATTAGTGCTTCCCAGACTTCCCACTGCAGACAAACACATCAGATTTTCCAGGCAAGAGGCCTGGTAGTCTGATTATATAACAAGGGCTGGGGTGGTACTTATCATCTGGGAAGCTGGGAAAACACTGGACAAAATGGATAAGATTCCCTTAATACAGCCAAGGATAGAAGAGAAGGAAGAGCTTTCATTAAAAAGATAATAAATTCATTTTGGAAATAACACTTTAGATCCAAGATAACTGAGTTTTTCAGTGTTAGAAACTAAGGAGAGGGCCATGCTTGAAACTTTAGATTTAGGGGATTATTCACGGATACAAGATAATGGAAGTCATGCCTAGGGATGAAGTTACTCTGGGACCAGATAGTATGATAAAAGGAAACAAGGACAAAAGTTCAAACAACAGTAACAGTTAAAGAACAGATGTGGGAGGAAGAATCAATCTGAGAGAGAAAGAGATTTTAGAAGTCAGAACTAAGAGGGGGTAATGTCAGAAGCTAAAGAAATGTGCTTTTCAATGAAAAGGGAGTAATCACCAGTATCAAATGTCACAAAGATTAGGAATTTAAACTATCCCTTGAAATTGGCACTTAGAAAATCATTTGTAGCCTTTCCAAGGCAGCTAGATTACAATGAAACGAAAAGTAAATGGGAATGAGAAAGTGGAGACAAGCAGCATTTGCTATATTTTCTATGGTCTTGGTGGAGAACAGAAGAAATGAGGAGTGAGAGGATGATATGTTCAGAGGGATTTGGGGGTCAAGAGAGACTGCTTTTTTCTGGTCTGTCAGGAGTTGTCAAGGAAGCAAGGGATAGAAACCCATACAGAAGAGAAAGAACAGGAAACCATGGCTAGAAGCCCACAGACGTAGTAGATATTATTTTGTGTTTAAAGGCACATAATTATGTTTGAGGGCCAAGGGAAAGGAATCAGTGAGAAGTGAGATGGTTAGCATGTGAGGAAAAACTGATAAAAAAAATAGATGAATGGCTATTACTTGATATCTGATAAGTAATAGATGAATGATAAAAATTGATAAGTAATAGATGAATGGCTATGAGGACAAGAATAAGACTATAGTATAGATAAGGTTTTAAAAGGAGGAATGCATTTTTTCTCTAAGAGCAGAGGAAAGAATAGATGAAATTAAGGACTTTCTGTTGAAGAAAAAAAATATTTAAAGAACATATGCCTAGTGATGACCTGGTCCCAGTACAGTAGAAAATCAGGTCAGCCATTGAGAGGAAGAGGTAGGTATTGAATCAAGGGCCTATGATGATAGCTCCAGTAAGAAACCTCTGGAAGACTGGCAAATTGTCAGTTTGAACCTCTTGGTTCAAAATCCTCTCCTTGCTTTATCCACCAAGCCCATATTATAATCCATATCCACTACTAACAAACCTCCACCTCCCACACTGAAAGCTTCATCTTAAATCTGACTTCAAAAAGTTTATAAAGATTTCAACTTTGGCCAGGCACAGTGTCTCACACCTGTAATCCCAGCACTTTGGGAGGCTGAGGTGGGTGGATGACTTGAGGTCAGAGTTTGAGACCAGCCTGGCCAACACGGCAAAACACCGTCTCTACTAAAAATACAAAAATTAGCCAGGCATCATGACGGGCGCCTGTAATCCCAGCTACTCAGTGGGCTAAGTTAGGAGAATTGCTTGAACCCAGGAGGTGGAGATTGCAGTGGGCTGATGTCGTGCCACTGTACTCCAGCCTGGGTGACAGAGGGAAACTCCGTCTCCTCTTTGAGATGCTAGTGAGCCTTAGATAGTGCTATCCTAACATGGTTAGCAATAAACTAAGCTTTCTTTTCTCCACTGAGAGTTCTGGTAACATTCTTGGGAGCCAGCCAGCATTCAATTATTATTTCTATCATAAATGAACAGAAGATACTTAGACTTTCCTTAGTGACTAGAGACCAGCCATTGATGTGATAATTGGTTTTCTAAAGATAGATTTTCAGAAATGGGAATGCTGAATAGTTTAGGATTCTTGATTAAATATATACATCTTACATATGAGAAAACTGAGGCTCAACAAATGCGAATGATATGGTACAAAGAGATGAACAAATGGAAACCTGAAATGGGACCCCACAGTGCTTCTCTATAACCAAGGAAGCTGCTTTCTCTTCTCTTTGCTGCTGGCTTTCTGCTACTCTGCTCACTAAACAGTAGTTTCTATTAGCAAGCCCACCTACTAGCAGCCCTGCTTCTACTCCATTAGGGATGTCGCCCTCCTTAAAAGACAGGCATGGGTGAGTCAGGGAGAGTCCTCTACCAAGAGGGTCAGTGCTTAGGGCTGACAGTTAAAACTGAAATATGTCAAAGATGGCAGGCAGAGTTCTAAACTCAAGCCAACGAAGGCTGTCCAAATGAAGCTCTCCATCTCCAGAGTCCTTTTTCCCAAAAAAAAAAAAAAATTCTCTGCTGAATATTTTTCCATTTCTTTGCCTTTTTGCCTTTCTTGAAAATAGCTCACCTCTCCTATTACCAATTAAAGTGCTGCTTTTGCTCATATTGTTAGCCTAACCAATGACAGTGTTATGAGCACAATATTTGTTTCATTTCTTTCACTCTTCAGGAAAATTTAGTTGCTTTCTTGTTTTTGTACTACAAAGACACATTTTTTTCCTTTTTTATTTTACTTTAAGTTTGGGGATACATGTGCAGAATGTGCAGGTTTGTTACATAGCTATATGTGTGCCATGGTAGTTTGTTGCACCTGTCAACCCATCATCTATGTTTTAAGCCCCACATGCATTAGGTGTTTGTCCTAATGCTCTCCCTCCCCTTGGCCCCGACCCCTGACAGGCCATGGTGTGTGATGCTCCCCTCCCTGTGTCCATGTGTTCTCATTATTCAACTCTCACTTATGAGTAAGAACAAGTGGTGTTTGGTTTTCTGTTCCTGTGTTAGTTTGCTGAGAATGATGGCTTCTGGCTTCATCCATGTCCCTGCAAAGGACACGAACTCATTATTTTTTATGGCTGCATAGTATTCCATGGTGTATATGTGCCACATTTGCTTTATCTAGTCTATCATTGATGGGCATTTGGGTTGGTTCCAAGTCTTTGCTATTGTAAATAGTGCCACAATAAACACAATAAACATTTCCTGATTTTTTAATGATGGCGAGTGATGATGGGCATTTTTTCATGTGTCTGTTGGCTGTATGAATGTCTTCTTTTGACATTGTGTCTTTGTGTCTTTATAGCAGAATGATTCATAATCCCTTGGGTATATACCCAGTAATGGGATTACTGGGTCAAATGGTATTACTAGTTCTGGATCCTTGAGGAATCTCCACACTGTCTTCCACAATGATTGAACTAATTTACACTCTCAACAATAGTGTAAAAGCGTTCCTATTTTTCCACATCCTCTCCAACATCTGTTGTTTCCTCACTTTTTAATGATCGCCATTCTAACTGGTGTGAGATGGTATCTCATTGTGGTTTTGATTTGCATTTCTCTAATGATCAGTGATGATGAGCTTTTTTACATGTTTCTTGGCCACATAAATATCTTCTTTTAAGAAGTGTACAAAGGCCCATTTTTATCATTTGCTCTGCTTCTTGGATTTTTATTTCCTTATTTATTATTATTTAGGAAATCTATAACTACCTAAAGCTTGTTTTAATTTCTAAATAAAATAATTACTTGTCTCTCTGTCTCACAGTGATGAACACATAGTTGGTATTCAATAAATGCATCTTGGATCAGAAAAGACATTTTCTTTTGCCGGATATATACATATATATACACACATACATACACACACATATGTACATATATACATACATATTAACCCTTGACCTATATAATCCATGCAACCAGATTGATAAATGCTATAAGTGTAACTACCAATGACTACTAATAGCAATGTACAATGACAGAAAATTACAAGTGTAACTACCAATGACTACTAATAGCAATGTACAATGACAGAAAATTACTCTGTGTAAGCCATTGTTCCAAGATATTAACCTGGGTTAACTGATTTAATCCTTAAATCAACCCTGTAGGGGAGGGACTGTTAGTAGCCTCTTTTTCAGAAAGGGAACATGAGACACAGAAAGGTTGAGTAATTTGTCCAAAACGAAGCAACTAAAAAGTGGCAGGACTAGGATTTGAACCTAGACTGTCTGCTTTCAGTCTCTTAACCACTACACTATACTAAGGACCACTACTATTTTATGTGATTTGCAAATGTAAGAATAAAAACAAATTATATGATTAAATTTAGAATTAATAGTTATTTTTTGGAATACATTTGTTCATATAACTTTTCACAAACACATGGCCATTTTCTATGCAACAACTTTTAAAGAAAGATTGTATAATTCTGAAAAATGAGAGATAAACCAATAATTTTTAAATTCCATGAAATATTTTGTGTAAACGTATCTTGCTTGCACAAATGAATCAAAGTTCTTTCTTTAGCTTTGACTAAACTTGACTTTCAGGATGATATACAAAGAAAGAATGTGATTTATCCTCCCAACTGGAGAAACTTAAAAGAAAGTAGGATTCCAAACATTAATGACAGTGGCAGAAAAATTAGGAAATGAGTATCTTTGCATTTCTAAAGAAAAGAATGCCCAACTCAGGAAAACTCCTGGGCTGCATTTCTCCTCAAATGTTGGGGTATATTTTCTCCACTGCCATCCTATTTCCACCTGGGAAAAGAGGAAAATCTTGGCAAGTGACTGCGAACATCCATTTTATTCTTCTTGAAGTAAAATACATCTTCTTTGTTCTTTAAGGCACTGCCTCTGTGCTTGTAATTCTTAACAATCCTTCCTTTACAGGGACTCTTAGTGGCATAGAAAATGGTTGCCAAGAATTCAAAACCCTCACAAGTCATAAGAAATTATATTTGAGTGAGAAACTGCTAGAATTGTTTTAAATCACCCAATTTCACATAGTTGAGATGTGAACAGAGGAACGGAGGTGAAATGTAAGCTTTTAAAGGAATGTTAACTGCTATCACCAGGGAAAGATACATACATACATATATATCTGTGTGTGTGTGTAGTGTATACACACACACACTCACACACAAACACACACACACTACTGTCAGTAAAAATATGGATATGTTCTCTAGGATATATGGGGAAAGCCAGATGGGAAAAATGATAGAACAGAAAACAAAAGGCCAGACAATACAAAATCTCTGTTTAATAAACACAGCTGGGATGCAGCTGAAGTTGAGAAGACAGTGAAGCTACCTTTCTGCTCACAAAGAAAATCTGCTATTAGTAGAAGTAAAATTGAATGTTTGGTGAAATTGACATTTTCATGCCAAGAAATAGGCATGATTATTTATTCCCAACAGCTTGTAGGATTTAGCATTAAAGAGAAATTGCAAGAATCAGTGACTGCCTAAAGATAATGTCTACTGACTTGCATGGGCAACACATTGATATAAAAAGAGGAAACATGCAAACCTTTTGTAGTCATAAATACATTCATAAAAGCAACTATCATAAATAATTCAATGCATTTGGGCATTTTAATGTATGCATAATATTCTTAATTAAGAAGGATAAGAATTTTTAATTTCAAATATAAGATTTATTTTGCCTCTTTTTTTAATGTTGGAAGATAAAACTTTATTCATTTGTTTATTTTATTATACTTTAAGTTCTAGGGTACATGTGCATAATGTGCAGGTTTGTTACATATGTATACATGTGCCATGTTGGTGTGCTGCACCCATTAACTCGTCATTTACATTAGGTATATCTCCTAATGCTATCCCTTACCCCTGCTCCTCCCCACAATAGGAACTGGTGTGTGATGATCCCCTTCCTGTATCCAAGATATCTCATTGTTCAGTTCCCACCTATAAGTGAGAACATGCAGTATTTGGTTTTCTGTTCTTATGATGTTTGCTGAGAATGATGGTTTCCAGCTTCATCCATGTCCCTACAAAGGACACGAACTCATCCTTTTTTAATATTGCACAGTATTCCATGGTGTATATGTGCCACATTTTCTTAATCCAGTCTGTCACTGATGGACATTTGGGTTGATTCCAAGTCTTTGCTATTGTGAATAGTGCCACAATAAACATACATGTGCATGTGTCTTTATAGCAGCATGACTTATAATCCTTTGGGTATATCCCCAGTAGTGGGATGGCTGCTTCAAATGGTATTTCTATACCAGTGTAAAAGTGTTCCTATTTCTCCACATCCTCTCCACCATGTGTTGTTTCCTGATTTTTTAATGATTGCCATTGTAACTGGTGTGAGATGGTATCTCATTGTGGTTTTGATATGCATTTCTCTGATGGCGAGTGATGATGGGCATTTTTTTATGTGTCTGCTGGCTGTATGAATGTCTTCTTTTGAGAAGTGTCTGTTCATATCCTTTGCCCACTTTTTGATGGGGTTGTTTGTTTTTTTCTTGTAAATTTGATTGAGTTCTTTATAGGTTCTGGATATTAGTCCTTTGTCAGATGAGTAGATTGCAAAAATTGTCTCCCATTTTGTAGGTTGCCTGTTCACTCTGATGGTAGTTCCTTTTGCTGTGCAGGAGCTCTTTAGTTTAATTAGATCCCATTTGTCAATTTTGGCTTTTGCTGCCATTGCTTTTGGTGTTTTAGACATGAAGTCTTTGCCCATGCCTATGTCCTGAATGGTATTGCCTAGGATTTCTTCTAGGGTTTTTTTGGTTTTAGGTCTAACATTTAAGTCTCTAATCCATCTTGAATTATTTTTCATATAAGGCGTAAGGAAAGGATCCACTTTCAGTTTTCTACTTATGGCTAGCCAATTTTCCCAGCACCCTTTATTAAATAGGGAATCCTTTCCCCATTTCTTGTTTTTGTCAGGTTTGTCAAAGATCAGATGGCTGTAGATGTGTGGTATTATTTCTGAGGGCTCTGTTCTGTTCCATTGGTCTATATCTCTGTTTTGGTACCAGTATCATGCTGTTTTGGTTACTGTAGCCTTGTAGTGTAGTTTGAAGTCAGGTAGCGTGATGCCTCCAGCTTTGTTCCTTTGGCTTAGAATTGTCTTGGCAATGCAGGGTCTTTTTTGGTTCCATATGAACTTTAAAGCAGTTTTTTCCAATTCTGTGAAGAAAGTCATTGGTAGCTTGATGGGAATGGCATTGAATCTATAAATTACCTTGGGCAGTATGGCCATTTTCACAATATTGATTCTTCCTATTCATGAGCGTGGTATGTTCTTCCATTTGTTTGTGTCCTCTTTTATTTCACTGAGCAGTGGTTTGTAGTTCTCCTTGAAGAGGTCCTTTATATCCCTTGTAAGTTGGATTCCTAGGTATTTTATTCTCTTTGAAGCAACTGTGAATGGAAGTTCATTCCTGATTTGGCTCTCTGTTTGTCTGTTACTGGTGTATAAGAATGCTTGTGATTTTTGCACATTGATTTTGTATCCTGAGACTTTGCTGAAGTTGCTTATCAGCTCAAGGAGATTTTGGGCTGAGACAATGGGGTTTTTCTAAATATACAATCATGTCATCTGCAAACAGGGACAATTTGACTTCTTCTTTTCCTAACTGAATACCCTTGATTTCTTTCTCTTGCCTGATTGCCCTAGCCAGAACTTCCAACACTATGTTGAATAGGAGTGGTGAGAGAGGGCATCCCTGTCTTGTGCCAGTTTTCAAAGGGAATGCTTCCAGTTTTTGCCCATTCAGTATGATATTGGCTCTCGGTTTGTCATAAATAGCTCTTATTATTTTGAGATACATTCCATCAATACAGAATTTATTGAGAGTTTTTAGCATGAAGGGCTGTTGAATTTTGTCAAAGGCCTTTTCTGCATCTATTGAGATAATCATGTGGTTTTTGTCTTTGGTTCTGTTTATATGCTGGATTACGTTTATTGATTTGCATATGTTGAACCAGCCTTGCATCCCAGGGAAGAAACCCACTTGACCATGGTGGATAAGCTTTTTGATGTGCTGCTGGATTCGGTTTGCCAGTATTTTATTGAGGATTTTTGCATTGATGTTCATCAGGGATATTGGTCTAAAATTCCCTTTTATTGTTATATCTCTGTCAGGCTTTGGTATCAGGATGATGTTGGCCTCATAAAATGAGTTAGGGAGGATTCCCTGTTTTTCTGTTGATTGGAATAGTTTCAGAAGGAATGGTACCAACTCCTCCTTGTACCTCTGGTAGAATTTGTCTGTGAATCCATCTGGTCCTGGACTGTTTTTGGTTGGTAGGCTATTAATTATTGCCTCAATTTCAGAGCCTGCTATTGGTCTATTCAGGGATTCAGCTTCTTCCTGGTTTAGTCTTGGGAGAGTGTAAGTGTCCAGGAAATTATCCATTTCTTCTAGGTTTTCTAGTTTTATTGCATAGAGGTGTTTATAGTATTCTCTGATGGTAGTTTGTATTTCCGTGGGGTCGGTGGTGATATCCCGTTTATCGTTTTTTATTGTGTCTATTTGGTTCTTCTCTCTTTTCTTCTTTATTAGTCTTGCTAGCGGTCTATCAACTTTGTTGATCCTTTCAAAAAACCAGCTCCTGGATTCATTGGTTTTTTTGGAGGGCTTTTTGTGTCTCTATCTCCTTCAGTTCTTCTCTGATCTTAGTTATTTCTTGCCTTCTGCTAGCTTTTGAATGTGTTTGCTCTTGCTTCTCTAGTTCTTTTAATTGTGATGTTAGAGTGTCAATTTTAGATCTTTCCTGCTTTCTCTTGTGGGCATTTAGTGCTATAAATTTCCTTCTACACACTGCTTTAAATGTGTCCCAGAGATTCTGGTATGTTGTATCTTTGTTCTCATTGGTTTCAAAGAACATCTTTATTTCTGCCTTCATTTCGTTATGTACCCAGTAGTTATTCAGGAGTGGGTTGTTCAGTTTCCATATAGTTGAGCGGTTTTGATTGAGTTGCTTAGTCCTGAGTTCTGGTTTGATCCGCAAATACTACCTTATCATGGAAATGCCCACTTTATAGAGTCAGACAGACTCTATCCTTAAATTGAGAGCAGGAAATAATGGAATTGTAGATTTTTTTAAGATAATAAGCTATTTATTTTATATAGCAGACATTATTGAGCATCTACTATATATGAAACACTATGTAAATCCTTGGGTGGGATTCAAAGATGAATAAGGCACAGTCCCTGTCCTCAAGGGACTTATAATCTAGTGACAACATAAGGCATTGAGCAAGGTATGTGGAAGGGGGTGAGGTTGGTAACTGGGAGCTAGGACAGTTTAATATTGAATATAGTAGTAACCAGCAACAGGATCCCAAATTAGTATTTTGCTGTGGTAGTAGCAGCTGATTTTATTTTGGTATGGGTCATTGCAAATTCCTATCCCATGCCCAGTTTTTAAAACCATATCTGGGAAAATTGAAAATGAACGAACGAAAACAACAATAAAATAAAACATGTCACACATTGTTGGAGAGGGGGGTGCTAATAATAATTAAGGTGGAAATAAATGCCTCAGCCTAGGAGTCTGGAGATTGGGAAGTCAGCAGCCCATTTCTGACTTCTGTTTAACTGTGAACAAGACACTTAACCTCTTTGCAACATAATATATCCATCTTTGAGACGATGCTAAAAATGTCTACTAATAGGGGTGCTAGGAAGACAATAGTGTTAACATTTGCTTATTTAATGAATGCTACTTGCTAAGTTTAAGTGGTCTACAATGCTCTACGTGCATCATCCTATGTTGTGTTCTTTGTGAAGGGAACTCCCTGAAATTGTGCAACTTAGCCAGTTGGGTAAAATGTCTTTCCCAAGATAGTAAGCTGGGATGTAAACCCAGCAGTCCTGGACGCTTGTGAATTCTCAGTCTTAAACACTAAGCAGCACTGTCTCTCTGAGGATAAAGAGGAGATGAAACAAGTAGAAATATCATACGTGATGAAAATACTACAAGTGCTGAGATTACAGTACACTTACTTCCTTGCATTGTATGGCAGAGAAAAGTCATTCTCCGGGTAAATATTTTTTTTCAAGACTATCCATTATTTTTTGCAAGACTTAGTCCAATTTCTTTCAAGGTTTGTCCCTTCAAATCAGCAGTGCCTGGAGAAGCCTCCTCACTAACAAAAGCACTGAGAAGTCTCAACTGAATCATACTGCCTGAACCAATGATGCAGGGATATAATATCTCAGGTGGGATGGACATAATGGATTTTCCTGTTGATAGGACAGTGAAAAGATGTGCGGCTGGCTAGCTTATTAAGTGCACTAATTTATTTTAGCACATTCCTTATGCTTTGAAGTGATGTAATAAACAAACATACAGAATTTAATTGTAGCTGTTCCATTTTAATATCGACAAAGTTAGCTTTATGGGGTGGCTAGGGAAAATAATAGGCATTAATCTATGCATCCATCCACCATTCACTCAGAAAAAAACATTTGTTGTATTGTAGGTTCTAGGGTTCAAAGATGATTGAGAAATGTTCCCGCCCTCAGATAGCTGGGAGGAGGGAGAGAGATAAATTAAAAGATAATTTACACTTTGTGGCAAGAACCAAAATAAAAGAAGGAATTATGAGAGATAGGCCTGCAGGAGGCCAAACAACTGAACTAAAGGAGGAATAAAAGGCTTCATAGAAATGGAAGAATAGAGAATCATTCCATAGAATAGGATGAGTCATTTATTCACAACAGCAAAGACATGGAATCAACCTAAATGGCCATCAGTGACAGACTGGATTAAAAAAAAAAAAAAAAAACTGTGATACATATATAGCATGGAATACTATGCAGCCATTAAAGGAACAAGATCATATCTTTGCAGAGACATGAGTGTACCTGGAGACCATAATCCTTAGCAAACTAATGCAGGAACAGAAAACCAAATACCACATGTTCTCACTTATAAGTTGGAGCTAAATGATGAGAACACATGGGCACATAAAAGAGAACAACACACACAGGGACCTATTGGAGGATGGAGGGTAGCAGGAGGGAGAGGATCAGGAAAAATAACTAATGAGCACTAGGCTTAATACCTAGGTGATGAAATAATCTGTACAACATACCCCCATGAGACAAGCTTACCTATGTGACAAACCTGCACATGTACCCCTGAACATAAAATAAAAGATTTAAAAAAAAGAAACAATGATCTTTGATCTGGGCCTTAGAGGATGTGTACAGTCTATATAGACAGGCTATTCTTAATGGAAAAGAAGCTTCTCTACCCTCAACACCCCTCCCCCACACCAAATTAAGTACAGCAAAATGGTTTTATCTACATATTCTTTGAAAGGAAAACTAAAATCTACTCATTTTCTGTTATGTTAAAAGAACAGTATATACTAGTTTTCGTTAGTTAATAAGACCATTAGCCAAGTCAGAGTAAATATGATACTCTGAGATTACGAAGCTGAACAAGCATCAGGAGATCTCATTTCATATCCCAGTCTGTGCCAGCTTATAATACAATCTTGGGCAATACAAATTGATATAATGAGAAGAAAAAAAAACTTTAAAAATTGCTGCTTGAACTGAATCACTAGAAGATATTCAGTATGACCATTGGTAAGAAGTGCTCTTTCAGTTTAGAAGGGAAGAAGGGAGGGAGGGTGAGAGGGAGGAAGAAAGGGGGAGAGAGGGAGAAAAAAGAAGAGAATGAAGAATGGAGGGAGAGTGGGAGGGAGGGAAGAAGGGAAGAAACAAGGAAAGAAGGAAGGAAGGAAGGAAGGAAGGAAGGAAGGAAGGAAGGAAGGAAGGAAGGAAGGAAGGAAGGAAGGAAAGAAGGAAGGAAGGAAGGAAAGAAAGAAGGGAGGGAGGGAGGGAGGGAGGGAGGGAGGGAGGGAGGGAGGGAGGGAGGGAGGGAGGGGAGAGGGAGTAATGAAGGGCAAGGCAAGGCAGGCCATGGTCTATACTTGCTGATGTTCTTATTGTTGGTCAGAGGAGGTTCCCTGGGTGGGGACTGAGAGGAAAGACAGGAAACAGAAAGCTAAATCATCCTTCATTTGGAAAGTCCTTCCTGGAGATTTGTAAGATCAGAGGTCCTGGAAATATGGCAGAGGACTGACTCAGGAGACAGAATGGTCCGTGTGAAGGGAGGATTGTGTAGGTAGTGGCGTGGAAGGACAGGGCGGGTTACAAAAATAGTTAGTCATTTTGTGTTCATCTTTAAGTTGTTCCCTGTGGGGTGCTCTCTGTTGTGTTTGCTTGTGGTGCTTCTGAAGAATGGAGAAAGAGAATGATATCTGGTGTGAGTGAAAGCTGTGGCCCCTCAAGAGCAGGACCCACATCTGCTGTGACCACCTTCACATCCCAGTGCTGAGAATAACACTGGGCACATGTTGGGGCTTCAATATGGAAGAAAGAGCAAAAAGAGGATTTGTGAGAACGTTTCATATGTGTGAGTAATCATTAGTGTATCCATTGTGAAAACTAATCTCATCGTGTCTATTAAATAAAATCACATGCCCTAAGATCCAGCAATATCATTTCTGAGAAACTATATGCCAGAAATAAAATTACCAGTATGAAAGAATTTGTATACAGAAATGCTACTAGCAGCATTGTTGGGGGGTGGTCAAGAAATAAGGACAACCTAAATGTCCATCAAAAACATTTGATAGATAAGCAGACACATTCCAAAGCTCAGGCTCTGAAACCTGCCTTCTTGAACTTAATCTGGGTCCCACAACTTACTACAGTATGTGACATGAGTAGGTTATTTAGACTACCAGTCATTCAGTTTGCTTATCTGCATATTGATGATGACAATAATATCTACTTCATATGTTTATTATAAAAAGTAAAGGAAATCATTCAGGTAGGGTGCTTAGAACAATGTCTTGCACTCGATAAATATTCTCATTACTGGAGGTGTGCATGGGACAAAGAAAAGTGAAGCCAGAGCTGTGAGCACTTTTTCTACCCACGGTGTCTCAGATTCATTCTTAAGAAACTGAGAACTTAACCTTCCAAAATGCCAAAAAGACCATCTTATGCCCCATCTCCCACCCCGGCTTCTACAACACAAATACCCAGCCCACCAGGGTTTGCAAGATACAATCCATACCATCATCTTGCCTACAACAACTACAGGCTGGGAGGGAACCCAGGCACCAACAGCTGGGTCGGGGCATCCTCCAGTATTACGATTCCAAAACCCCCAAAGCCACAAGATAAGCCGCTGATGCCCTACAGGAGGTAGAGAAGAAAGGTCTGGGACCAAGTAAAGGCTTCCAACCCTGACCTATAGTTGTGGGAAATTGGCAAGATTATTGGTGGCATGTGGCAAGATCTCGCTAATGAAGAGAAACAATATTTAAACGAATACGAAGATAGAGTACAATGAATCTATGGACGCCCATCATAATTTCCCCATGTACCTTGCTTACATAAATGCAAAAAGTCTTGCAGAAGCTGCTTTAGAGGAGGAAAGTCGACCCAAACAGTCTCACTGTTTGGAGAACCTTACATGAGCCTTCTCTGCTAAAGATCAGATGATTATGATGGTGGCTTTTCAACGAAGCGTACAGCCACCGTTCGTTTCCAGAGAAACCACTGCCTCATCAGTGAAATCCTTAGTGAGAGTGTGGTATCAGAGGTTCAGTCAGTTGTCACAACAGCTAGAATGCAGGTCCTCAAATGATAGATCCAGTCCTTAATGGTTCAACAGCGAAAAGTAAAAGTTGAACTTCTTCCAAAAGAGGAACGACACCAGGAGAAGGCGAAATTCCTGGAAAGCACAGATTCATTTAACAATGAACTTAAAAGGTTGTGCGGCCTGAAGGTAGAAGTGGATCTGGAGAAAACTGCAGCTGAGATTGCACAGGCAGAGGAACAGACCCACAAAAGGCAGGAGGAAAGGGAGAAGGAGGGGGCAGAGCAAGCTTAGTGCAATGAGAGCAGCATCGTTCCTGAGGAAGAGCAAGTGGCCAACAAAGGCAAGGAAAAGAAACACAATGAGAACATTCCAATGGAGACAGAGGAGACACACCTTGAAGAAACGGCAGAGCCAACAGAATGGTGAAGAAGGCAAGTCTACTCCTGAACACAAGGAGAGCGGGCAGGAGAGGGTCAGCAGTATGACAGAGAAAGGAACCAGTGATAGTAATACTGGCTCAGAGAGCAACGGTGCAACAGTGGAGGGGCCACCACCATACTAGAAGATGAGAAAAAAGAGTAAATGTTGCCTTGTTTTATGTGTTTTAAATACTTTTATAAGTGAAAAAATTGTTTTTAGTTTCAATGGTAAAAAATATTCTCCTTACTATGATTTATTATTATTATTTGCTCATAAGAGCACAGAGAAAAGTGTAAAAATGCATTCACCACACTATAAGCCTTGGTGATGGGACTAGAAGGAGAGAGAGAAGTTACTAACTTGATATATACACCATGCTCTGCTGTTTAATTTGTTGTAAGACACGTGTGTTAACATAGTAATTTGAAAATCAAATCCAATGCAACATTTTAAAAGAGTAAAAACAAAATAGAAAAAAATGTTGAGGTAGACCAGCCCTACAATATATTAAGGTGTATATTGCAGAAACAGGTGGCTCTAGTAGTTAAATATATTCCAGTGGGATAGAATGGAAAGGTCTGAAATAGGCTTCAGTGGGTATAAGGCTTTATTATAGGCTAAGGTAATATCTCTAATCTTTACAGAAAGGTGGGATTATTTAAAATGGTACAGAAACAGTTATCTCTTTGGAAAAAAAATTATGTTGATTTTCTCCCCCGTACCGTAAACTGAAATAAATACCAGATGTATCAAAAACTTAAGTACTTAAAAAAAAAGAAAAGGCAGAAGAATATTTTTCTGATTTTGAGGTAAAGAGAGCCCTTTTAAGCATGCAAACAAACAAATCTTAAGGAATAAAATAGAAATGGCTATATAAACATTTAAAACTTCTATATAACTTCCTTATTCAAGTTTTTAAAAACTATGAATTAAAAGACAAACGAAAACCTGAAATAGTACTCATCATGTGCTGACCATAAAGATAATTTATAAATAATATGAAAATGATGAACACCCCAGTATAAAGAGACTGGGCAAAATAAGTGAGAAGACAATTTGCAAAAGCAGCACACAGATGAAAATGCAAAAAACCATTCAGTGTTTTTAATAACCAAACCGAAATTCAAACAAGAAATACCATTTGTACTTATAAAATTTCTCCCTTGTAAAGGTTAACTTCTAGAAGACCACTTTAATTCGTAGTGTCAAATGCCTCCGTCCCGGTAGCAGCCATTGCCACCTGTTGGTGGCACTCAGAGGTAACTAGGGTTTGCTCTGAGTTACAGCTTTGCCTTTCAGAGAAAGCTCCTAAGTCAAAAGTCAGAAACTTCTGTACCTCTACGGTGTGATGTGGAGAAATGGCTTTTTCATTCTATGCTGCCACAGGGATAAAATAGTACATCTACGGAGAGCATTTAGCAATGTAAAAATCATTTAATGTGTTAATAAATTATGATTTAATGAGTGAGTTTGCATGAAATTATAAGAAAATAATCTCACACAAGAGAAAGAAACCACCTACTATCAGCAGCAGATCTGTTAAATAAATTAATTTAATTTAATGAAATTAGTAAAACAGTGATATAAAAACATGAAAAATATTTACTACATCAAGCTAAGCTGTGGGGAGGGGAAGGAAATGACCAAGTTCTATTTTCTTATTTTATGTCTGAAATTATACATGGAAAATGCTGCAAGTTATTATCTCTAGGAGGTAGAATGAGAAATGTTTTAATTTTCTCTTTTCCTCTGGGCATGTGTGTGTTTTATGTTTTTTGTATTTTCTACAATAAATACATACTACTTTTGGAACTAGAAAAGAAAATTCTGTAAAAAATGATGGCAGTCAGGGGCAGGGAAGAAAAGAAGTCTATAGATTTGCTAAGTTCTTTTAGTCGCTGTAATAGGTGAAAGTGACAAAATGAAATTTCTGAGTGTCAGAAGCTGGACCATAACCAGCTATGTAGCTGCCCTGGCGTCCCTATCACCCCTATGGCTCTCATTCCTCTTCTGCCCCAGGCTGGGCCCGTTTTCTTTCCAATCCAATTTTACGGAAACTGCCAGCATCTAAAGTCTGTGTTCCTTGTCTATCTGCCTCTGTGGGACAACAAATCCCCACTCCTGCCAGCCTTTAATTCTCATTTCAGAATCTGATTCCTCTAAAAGGTTTTCCCAAGTTTGCCTGCTATTCTCTGCTATCTCACTAGCACAATCTGTGATCTTGTGTAAATTAACCTCTCTGCGAATCGATTTCCCCACAAAGTGGGGATAATAAAATTACCTACATTATAGGGTTGTGATAATTAAATGAATTAATATATGTAAAATGCTTACAATAAGACCTGCTAAATAGGTAAACCACAGTAAATGCTGGTTACGATTTAACAATTGTTCTTTCATTATTTTTCCAGAATACCATTTCATAGCACTGTACTTGTATAAAGTATTAATAGGTATACTATTATATTAAAAGAAAAACTAAAGTAAGTGAGGGGAAGGCCAGCCTAAACAAAATTAGTAGGGTTCTTTACTGCAAAATTAATAGGATTTACACTAAATCTGAATGAGTGAGATAAGTGTGGAGGGTTTTCCAAAGTTCTGTTTTTTAAAAGTCCCAAACCCCTTTTCTTAAATTATCTTAATGAATGGTTGAATTTCACTTTCGGGAAGGCTGTATTTGTTTGTTTGTTTATCATTTATCATACATTTGTCTTTCTACCCCTATTCACTTCTGTTCAGTTCAAGGCCTGCTTGCTTTTATTTATTTTTATTCTTTTACTTTTAAATCGGTTCGTTAGTCGTTTTGAAAGCATTTTGAGATAAGAACAATATGAATGTAAGGGGATGGCTTGTTTCTAAACGAATTACATTCCTGAGGCACGAAAACCTTCTTGCCAAGCTTATGAGAGTTTGAAATAAATTTTTATTGAATGGAAGAATGAGCAGATGAATGCAAGAAAACTACCCCACAGTCTAAAATAACAAATTCACCAATTGTTTTAGAAAGCTTATTAAAACAGAGGTTCTTAGAAGGGAGACTGCATTCTACATGAAATGTGTGTGTTGCATATGTAATTTATACTACATCACTGCTGCTGATGTGTTTTTAGAAGTTTAACTCAAGAAAACCTTGCAATAGCTCAAAAATATCCAGCACATTTGTGTCATAATGAGTACCTCAAAACCCATATGAGTGCAAACACAAAAGCTGACTCAGGCAGTGATCTTGGCTGTCTGCTCTGTTTGGGCTCTTGGCATATTGCGATCAATGACATGGAATCTTCTACTGATTCACAGTTGTTTAAGTGGGACACATGCAGGTGGTCTGGGCTAGTAAGCCTGGAGGCTCACCCGGTCCTCAGTATACAATCTCCACTCTTGTTCCACTCCTAGGTAGGCTTTTTGGTACCTGACCCTTGGTCACCCAAACAATGTGTTTAGACCCAGAAAAGGAGTTTTATCTAAATTACAGGATGCCTGGGGCTGCCTGCCCTTTGCAGATGATGGATGTAGATTAGCTGATCTAAACAATTAGTTAAGGAACAATCTGATCCCTAGTGACAATTAGGATGTTTAAGGCATCCTGCTGACAGCTGTGGTGACAGCGGACAGTAAAACTACCCTTCACTGAAATCAAGAAACTGGGTCCTTATGATTTACAGGCAGTCCCCTCCCCCTCTTCCCCATATGGGCTTTTATAGGACTTAAAAATGACTGAAAGGAGCCCCTGCTATGTAGTGGAAAATGAAGAAATGGCAACCTATAATTCTAGCTGAATCATTTCTCAGATCTAGCTCTTCAGAGGACTAAATGAATGGGGAAAACAAAGAAAACTGATAAGGTCTACTTCCCCTGAAATAAGTTGATTTTAAAACGTAAGTCAAGATATTTTCAGAGACAGCACATAGGGGGATCCCCTTGCCTTTTAGTTTTCCCATGCATGAAACTGTTCTGCAGTTTAAAGAGCAATACATTCTTACTAGATAAATTTAGGACAACAGAGTTTAGAGCAAATACTTTATTCAGGGAATCTGGAAATCCTAAAATGCCAATAGAGTACTACTGTTTTGCTACCACTCCAAAAGGAAACATTTTATACATAAATGCTCCGAAGAAAGAATTAATTTTTTGAATTTAAAATACGTTGTATATTTACATAGGATTGGTTCCCAATTCCTCTATCAATTGAATAAGCCTGTGAATGTGCTCCAAGCTGGCTCCTTCCCTACAGAAAAGAACACATTTCTCCAGAGAGGATTTTGAGGAATGTGTCCAAATCCTAAATCCCTTCCTCCCCGAGAGAAAAAAAAAAAAATGGGAGAGAATCAGCACATGGATTTCTATTTCAACTCTTCTTTCTTAGATCTTTGAATTATGGGATATTAAAAATAAACCTAGAGGACATTGCAATGAATTTTTGGAGCAGCTGGAAAAGAAACCATAAAACGAGTGATTACAATCAGCAAAGTGTGATAACAGCTGAACGCATTAGAACCATCCTTAAAAAGTCAGACCCCACCCCCTCCCCTCTTGGGCCTGTTCAATAGAGAAAGGGATGTCACACAATACAATCCAAACACATACTCTGTCCATACTGGGTTAAGAAAATACAGTGCTGGTCATTGTCCCCAAATGACAGACATCCACAGATGGAAAGCAGGAGAATCTGACTTCCACAGTGCTTCTCATTCCACCAGGCAGATTCTGTTTGGAAAACACCCACCTGCACTAGGATCTGACCTGAATACTATTTAAAAAAAAAAAAAAAAAAAAAAAAAAAAAAAAAAATCTTCACTATGGTCACTGCCTTCTAGAAGGAAGTTTAGATAATTTCTCTTTGTATGTCTTCCTTCGGTAAAGATAGTGAAAGGAAAACCCTAAGGGCATGTAACATTTTCTTGCCTTTATTGTTTAAGTAGGGAGAGTTCTCCCTTAAAGGAGTTTTGTTCTTTCTAACGCAGAACACAAACATTGTCCTATTGAAGGAATGCCTTTTTGATGTGTGGGTATAACATTTCACTTTTGCAAGTTGTTATCTGAATGCATTTAAAAATTATTTAAGCAACAATGGAGGGAAAAAAGGTGAAATTTGGTTCAAGGAAAATAGTAGAATTTTGAAATATCTGCCTTAAACTGTATGTTTTTTTTCTTATTTTAACAGCTTTACATTGAAAATCCAGTTTCACACTGTGACAATTTTATTTTCATACTTGCAAATTTTTTAAACTGGAAAAATGTTTCTTCACTAGGAAGTTGCAACTATGACATGTGTAAACAGACAGTAAAAGAAAAAGAGACTATGCTTGCATATCTATGAAAAAGATCATGCCCAAATATAGAAACAGAATTTCAAAGCAGACACCATATGTTTAACTCTGTCTTCGAACATAACCCTTTATATCTTCAGGTTTTCACCTATTATTTTGAGATTATAGACATATGTCTTTAGCAGCCTTCACTTTGGGAACTCATTTTCAGTGCACAACATTAAATACATAATTCTCTCAAAAAGAATGAAACTTCTAATTTTTAAATTTTTTATTAATTTAATTAAACTTATTTATTAATTTATGGAGTACATGTGATATTTGATACAAGGATACGATGTGAAATGATCAAATCTGGGTAACTGGGATATCTGCCACCTCATACATTTATTATTTCTTCGTGAAGAGTAACACTTTCTTAGGGTCGGGCATCAAAGTTTTTCCCAACATAGCTCTTGGTTTCCTTTTTAACCCCAAATATTTGTGTAGAAAAAAATATAAAATATCAACGTTTAAATAGTAAATTAGATTGACTATTTCAGATTTGTTGAGTATATAAATCTAACTTAATGAGATATTAATGAATAGTTCTGGAAATATGGCATCTGAAAATCCAAGTAGATATAGTATCTGTTTATTCTTACTGGGATTTTAAAATCCTGACCCTCTCCAACCCTCCCCCACCCCCGACAAAAAATGCTTGTCTATATAATCAATTTTATATTATGTAGGCATATATTTAATCTACTTCTACATAAAGAATGGTTTCTTTTTAAAAAACTTTTTAAAGTTAAGATTAATTTTTTTACATTAAAATAAAACTTTCTTTAAAGATTTAAAGACAGTTGCTTGACAAAAATTTATGTACATATAGCTCCTGAGCAATTTTATTTATAAGGACTTATTAGTCAATTGTTTAGAAAAATTAAAAATAGCCTGTTCAATGAGAAATAAGCAAAATTTTTTAAATGATGATAGAGCCATGAATAATGAGATTTTTCTAAGAGCATTTAATAATTTGGGAAAGTGCTCATGATATGATTGATATGATACTAAGTAAAATGAATAAGATAAAAAATGGAAGATATGGTTCATATGGGAGGATATTTTCTTCTTGGCAATGGAAGATGCTGATGGTTGACCAGACCACTGTCTTTAAGGCTCCATTTTAAAATGAATCATATGTATTTTTGTAGCTGTGAACCTTATCCTCTATGCTTCTTTCCCTTTGAAAATCGAGCACTCTCTTTTTTCCCTTTACACAGAGCTATATATCTGCCCAGTAAAACAATAAAAATGATGGAAATTATTTGGGGAATGGAGATTAATTTGCAGTTTATTTAAAGATTTTGCATATTTCTTTATGCTTTCAACAGGGCATAGTCCAGGGTGCTAAACTAAAACAAAGGTGCTAGCTTGAAATCTTCATTTATTTAAAATATATTCACCTTCCTTCTTTTATCATGAAAAAAATACAGTTACTCTGACTTCATTAATAACTAAATTACCTTGAGTCTTTGAATTTTAAAATTGTACTATATGGCATAATTTATTAAAAGGTTAAAAGTGGATTTCTAAGAATTTAGATATGAGCGGTTTTTTTAACCTAAAATGTTTTCAGGAAAAAAATTAATTCAAACTTGGAAATTATATGATAGTGCTACTATTCTTTTTATCCCAAACCTTCATTTCCATCAGCTGTATAAACATACTTGAGAGAGCTAAGTATACAAATGTCCAACCGATTTCTAATTGCTTAGTTATTTTCATCAGTACTGACGGTCAGTGGGTTTTTAATGTAAATATTTTACATGTACAATGAGAAAGAGACACAAGAACGAAAGCTTGAGAAGGTTTATTCTCTGCTGCTTGAAATAGCGCGTGGAGTAGGAGGGTGCGCAAATCTGGGCCTTAGAGCGCCACCCCATGGTAGACTGGGCGAAGGCCACTGCAGGGGTGTGCTCGGCTCTTTGGTCCAATATTCTCTGCTTTGTCCGCGTGAAAGAGCTTCCTTCACTCAGCTTATTTAAAACATCAACAACTCTAAATAACTTACCTTCTCTGCACCAGTGGTTGAGTAATTTCTGAATTTAGGAATCCCTTTGAGTATTTCGTACTCTGACTTTAAGAACAGGCTTCCCCACGCCTGCCCTGGCCCAACCCCAGGATAAAACAGAAAATGTGTGGGGATCTGAGTAAATAAATAATCTCACAACAAGGAAAGCGTTGTGAACTTGTGAGCCTGCGCTGCAAAATTCCCTCTCACAAAAAGACTGGTTTAATGATCAGTTTCAATATCTACCATCAATATTCATACTATCTCTACATTGTTACTTTGCAAAAGATCATAAATTGGCTAAAATTGCCAAAGCCAGTAAACAAGAATAAATGCAGTTAGACTTTCTGGGGTGTTAAACCAGAATGTGTATGTGTGGGTCGTTATCGGCTTAGAAAATTAGAAAATCAGAAACAGTACAGAACAGGATTAGAAAATTAGGAACAAAAGCAAGGCACTGTGAAATGGCAATTAAATTCTTGTTTGACTTAAATGCCTTTCTTTTATAACAGCTATACATCCTTTCCATTTTTATCCCAGTGATTTATTTTATCTAAAGTAAAAAGAACATTACCTTTCTTGAGTTCATTCCAAAATTGTTTAGGATAACACAGAATAATATAATTGAAAATTCTCCCTGTCACTTTCATACCACATTAGCGGAACAGAAATGTGTTAACGTTAACTCTTAAGGCTTTTTGTTTGCATTAACTTTAAAAAATGTTTAAATTGTTGTTACCTTTTTCAATATTATAAGTTCTCAAGACTCCCATACACAATGGGAAAAAAAAAATCCATTTACAAATGTAACAAGCCCGGGCAGAGGCATTTCTTCAGGCAATTCCCAAGGAAAAGAATTGGGACAAGGAGTCAGAAGCAGGGGCCCCATCTAGCATTTCCAGATCCACACACCCCCTTTCTGTCAAAAATCTTCCAGCTGACTTCACAAATGACTTTTACAGGTATAACTGGGGTGAAGACCAGCAACATTGGGTGAGGAGATATAAATTCCACCAAGAAAATAAAAAGTCCAATAGTGAAAAAATTCCCAGGAAAGCACTTGGAAAAGAGGATAGGAAGAGTAGTTAAATGGCAGTTTTCTGCCTGTCCAACCCTCCCTTCTAATGACTTCTTTTATGTCAACAGAACTGCCACTTCACTTATCTCAGGATTTCCCTTTTTCAGGAATGGCGATGGTAATGAAGCATTTTTGATGAGCACAGCCATTGTTTGCTCTGCGCTGTCCTCACCCCTCAAAAGAATTTCCCTTATTATTATGAAAGCTTTTTGTCTTAAAAAATATTACATGTTAATGGAACTGTTGTTTAACAAATGTTTTATAAGTGTACCAACAAGCACATTGCCAAAATAAAAGATAGGAAATAAGTGAAAAAAATTGTCTTTTTTATACTTTATAGTTCAATTTAACACTGCTATCTTTTTTAAAACTGCAGAATATAGCATACACAGGTAAGTATTTACTGTGTAAAGAATAATAATAAAATAAACTCACTTGTAACCATCTGATTAAGAAAGAAGATGTCGCTCCACTTTGGAAGTTCTCTACTGCCCCTTCTTCACTACAGTAACCTTTATCCTGACTTCTGTGACATTCCTTCTCTTATTCTTGTTGTTGTTGTTGTTGTTAAAATATAGTGTTACTATCCATGTAAGTATAAACTGAATTATTTTGCAGGTTATCTGCTGACCTTTCAATGTGTCACTTGGAAGGAGAAGTCCGTCTCCTCCAAGATGTAATTTGTAGATAGGTCATCATGTGCTCCCACCTCTTTTTCCCATTCAAAAGACTCAAGTCTCCCAGGACCCACATCCCTTTCCTAAGAAGACTTCAGTGCTCTTAATTCCAGTTTACCCTGGGAGATTCTTAAGCTGTAGATGATGGAGTGCATGTGGATAGCTAATAACCAGTGCATTCTATGCATGCTCTGAAAATGCCTGCTCTGGGTCTAGGCTAATATGTAGGAAAAGTGGGTGGGCAGATGTTGTTTAATTTCAAAGCATTAGACCCATCTTTGTGTTATCTCAAAATATGTCTCAAAATTAGGCTAATGCACAAGTATTATAATTTGGAGCTTTATTGCTTTGACCTAAGACTGTATTTTGAAAGAGGCCCTCAGATGGGCATCCTCATCTGCTTTATCAACTGTACATTCTTTATGGTAAAAGAAGGTCTTACACTGGTTTCTGGGATCATGTTTTCAAAGGGGACAAAGGTGAGGCTATCAGGACAGAAGGGATCAGTAATGGGACCTCTTGAAGATCTGCCATTGGATGACTGAATAGCCACGACAGGTAGAAAAGTACTTTGAACCTAACATGCAGGGACCTATGGTGCTGCAGCTTTTAATAGTGGTGGTGTTTGATTGTGATACATGCTGGCCTCCTGAGTCAGGTGGCACAAGAACAAGTTTCCTTCCCAAGTCTCTTCTAGAGTTTTGCTTCAAAAAGAAACCTATAATCCATGCTGAAGGTCAGTGACTGGAACGGTGTTAAAAGAAAACTACTGAAAGAATTTGCCAACACCTTGGACAGACTAACCCAACAAACATCGCCTACTCTAGTAAACACACTAAAGCCTTCTGCAAAAGAATTGTATGATGTTTTTATTAGCAAGGTATGCCTGGGAATGTCAGAATTTTTCCAGCACTACAGGGCCTCTTATACTGCCCCAGAACCTTAGCTTGATTTAGATTTGGAAAAAAAATATTATATCCATATCAAGCCCCACTAGACAGAGTCCTTTTGGATCAACAATTTCACTGAAATTAGAGCTTGCCTCCTAAATTTCCTATCAAGTCTTGCCTTAAATCCTTCTATTAAATTTCACTGCTACAGATAATGAGAGTTAGCATACAGCACAACCAAAAATGGTGTGCAGAAGTCAAGGACTATGATTTGCATAGGTGTGCTGATAAAACAATAAATTTCTGTTTCTATACCCCAAAAGACTTGGTACACTGAACAGGTAAAACCCAATGATTCTTGTTTAATCCAGAAAACCCAGGCCCTCCATGGACCGGCCTTCAATTGAGCCCTTATACCCCAGTTTCTAACCTTGACTGTGCATTGGAATCACCTAGGGAACTTTAAAACATACCAATTTTTGTGTTCCACTCTCAGAGATTCTGATTTAATTGGTCTATAATGCAGCCCAGGTGGGTACTGAGAGGTTCAAAGACACTCCAGGTGATTCTAATGTACAGTCAGGATTGGGAACTACCGAGCTAATCACTGCAGAATTGACCACATTTTATGGTCTGAATCAAAGACAATAGAGGTAGAAGGTGCAGGGGTTTGTTCCCAGGCACTGGGTTAAATTGTGACACCCCCCCCCCAAAAAAAAGATATGTTTATGTCTCACTCCTCAGAACCTGCGAATATGACCTTATTTGGGGGAAAAAAAAAAATGAGTCTTTGTAGGTGTGACTGAATTAAGGATCTCAAGATGAGATGATCCTGAATTTTCATGAGGGTCCTAAATTCAAAGACAAGTGTCCTTAAAAGTGGAAGACAGAGGGAGATTTGGGATGGAGACTGAGGAGAAGGCCATTTCAAGAAAGAGACAGAGATTGGCATTATTCAGTCACAAACCAAGAAATACTTGGAGCCAGCAAAAGCTGGAGGAGGCAAAGAAAGGCTCTCCCTGAGAGCCTCTGGAGGGAGTGCAGTCCACACATACCTTCGTTTTGGACTTGGCCTCAGAGTGGTGAGAGAATAAATTTACGATGTTTTAAGTCACTCAGTTTGAGATAATGTTATGGCAGCCCTAAAAAAAAAATCTAATACATTGTTCAATGGCTTTATTCATATTATCACATTTAATCCTCACAAAATTCCCTATGAGAGAGGTATTATTATCCCCATTTTAGAGATGAGGAAACTAAGGCTAAGAGAGATTGAACAGCTTGTTCCAGAGGCAGAGCTAGTCGTGGTACAACTGGCTTGACCAGAGCCATGCTGAGTGGCATAAAACTGAGAACATGAAACTTCCAGAATGTTAATGGGCCACTTTGACTTGGATCCAATAAGTCTAAATACATCCTGATTCGAGTCCCCCAAGTCAATCTTAAGGCCAATATGTTTCATCTTTAAAATAATTTTTAAACGCAGTTTGTGTGAATGGTTATCTGTTCATACACATTCAAATATACAGTTGGAATTAGATACCTAGAAGAAGGATGTTAAAATTCATACACTGTTGCTTGCTGTTAGATTCCCCAAGCCTTAGGAAACTGGCACATCTGTGCTTGTTTAGTGGTCTTTACAATTACTAGATCTGGGTTTGATGTCTCAAAACTGGAATTGTACTTCTAGCTCAGTTTCTAATATTTGGGATCTACCACTCGACTTTCTGTATCTCAGCTTCCTCATCTATAGAATAGATGTGAAAACTCTACCTCTCAAGATGATGTGTGTGAAAATGCTTTGAAAACAATAAAGCTCTCTACAGATGTACATTGTGAGTGTGTATGCCATGGTTACTGCTGAAAGCCATATAGGCTATGTGATTTAAAAAAGTATGGAGGGTGGTCCGGGTGCGGTGGCTTATGCCTGTACTCCCAGCACTTTGGGAGGCCGAGGTGGGTGGATCACTTGAGGGCAGGAGTTCAAGATCAGCCTGACCAACGTGGCGAAACCCTGTCTCTACTAAAAATACAAAAATTCACTGGGCGTGGTGGCAGGTACCTGTAATCCCAGCTACTTGGGAGGCTGAGGCAGGAGAATTGCTTGAATCCAGGAGGCAGAAGTTGCATGAACCAAGATCCTGCCACTGTACTCCAGCCTGGACGACAGTGAGACTTCATCTAAAAAAAAAAAAAAAAAACCACTATGGAGGATGGAGAAATCAAATTATTTTTTAAATTTAAAACTGGGTGTTAAAATGGCAAGGAACACATTGCAATCTGCAGAGTCATTAAGTTGTCATAAGGCTTTAATCTCTACAGAGATTCATGCAATTGCCTTAATATGACTAACAATACAAGTAAACTTGTTCTAAAAGGAATTGGCATAATTCTGGGGGTTTGTGTAAGAAATATATTTTTATTAGTTTTTTTCTTCCAATACTCCAATCATTGTCATCTAGTTTGAACTTAAAGTCAACAGATATGTTTTATTTCTTAATAAATTCAATGGAATGCTTTTTTCTTACATATAGAAAACAGTATGGTTTCATACACACTCATTCAGACACACACAGATTTTTAAAATAATGCTTAAATTAGAGAATAATTATAATGAAACAACAGATTTTCTTTAATAGCACCTATCATAACTGTACATTGCAACATAGACAATATATGATTTTGTAGAAAATTATTTATTACAATTTCAAGAAAACATTCATAAAATTTGGTTGACAAGCGATAACATGATTTTATTACTAAAGCAGAATTTTCTTAATATACTATTGCTTTCAATTTAGATGGTTTTAATTGGACACATAACATCTAAATAATGGAGATCCAATCTCCCATTAGAATTACATAGTATGCTATTAAATAGCGTTTAATAGCATCCCGTAAGGAAGGAATGGAAATTAGATTTATGAACACATAGTAGTTCACATTTGTTTATGACATTTTGAGAGCATCTATGTAGACTTTAAATCAGAAATAATCTACCACATTTTAACTATTTAAAGTTTTAAAAATAAAAAAGAACCGTTTATTTCTGTTTCAAATGACAGTTCATTTGCATAAAATTCATTTATTTTTCAAGTATAGCCTATATTATACAACTTGAATAATGTTATAAGAAAAAAATTTTTTCCGTCCTGTGAGAATAAATGCTATGTGATGCCCCAAAATAGGAACCCTGATCACTTTCCCAAGCAGCATAGTATTTTCCCCTATGCAATCATTTTACTTTTGCTTGTGCAATATCAGACCTCAATTCTCTCTGTAAAGTAATCATGCTTTGAGACACATTCAAATATTTGATATTCTGAAATCCCAGAGTTACAGTATTTTAAACTTTTATTACATATAGGGACCTTTTCAGAGAGCCATCACAACATGGTAGAAAATAAAAAAGAACACTTTCAGAAATAAACACTGATCACAGCATTACAAAATAAATATGCCCTAATTTTTATCTCATGTTAGCCAATAAAAACTAGGAAGAACATGATAGACATGGATCAGAACCAATTCTTTTCTTAGATAAAACTGGCTTTGCTAAACAGAAATCTCTCAGTTCCCTGAAATGATTTAAGTCTTATTGTTCCCTGATTTCTATCCAGGGAGTTACAAAATTACTTCTTGTCATTTTATGAAATGCACTGTTTGGAAGTCTGAAAATATGATGCTATTTAACAATCAATGTTTAAGCTAGCTGTGAAATTGCCTGTTTGCATTTTCAGGGTCTGGGTTTGATGGTGGGTGAAGCATGAGTTGTGACTTTCAGTGTGAAATAATTGCATGGCCATATGTAAACCTTCTTCATGTAGCACTGACATAGGTTTATGAAACCACAGTTTACTTAAAATCAGAAAAAAATCTAACTTTTATAAGAAAATACATTTGCGTCTCGATAATACTCTCTCCCCTGCGATGTGCGTAGGATTGGTCCTCCAGCTTTTTTTCTTTTAGCAGGTTTAAAATACCAAAGCCCTGCAGTTATTCTGGGGAATCACACAGTTCCCCATGCAGGTGGCAGAGCACCACACACCACACCTCCACCTCCTCCACGGCCCTTGCTCCTGTGGAACCTGTGTACATGTGCCCTGAAGCATCTTTCAACAATAGTATCAGATTTGCTTGTCGTTCTGAAGTAAATGTTTTCATAGTCTGTCACCTTGCTTTTATTAAAGGTGTTGGGACTAAAGCATTAACCAACGTTGAAAAACACTCATACAGTGGTCCTTAAATGTTTAGAATCACCAATCTCTTTCAGCCTTTTATGAATTGTTTTCACATAGGGATATCTACAGCTAATCAGAAGTAGGACACCACAGATGCTTTCAAGTACTTAACATTTCAGTTTTGTGCCTGTAATGCTTAGATTTGAGGCAAGGCAGCTAGAGTGGGGATCTTTTGTAGTCATTTTAGGAAGCACTTTGCCTTGCTTGCTGTGGGTAGAATCAAGAGTTTTCAGGGAATATCATCTGAATGTTAAAAATATTCTCAGGCCATAGCAGTCTCTGCAATTTCACAATATCTTTAAAAGATTCTATGTCCAGAAACCATCAGAGTAGGAGCTAATTTTATAAAATTTGTATTGAATGTCCAGGCTTTTGCAACAGGCGGCTTAGTCTTGCTTTAGTGCTTTACCTTAAGTAATATTCACACAATTGTTTAAAAACTGCTCTAAAATAAAAAAAAAATAAAATTGATAAATGTACATACAATTTATGCATGTATACTGTGTGCAATTTCTGAGCAAAAACTTAACTCTCTTCTTTGCACACTGCCCCTCCTTCTCTCTCACCAACCCCCACCTTATTTTTTCTTAATGAAACATCTTTTTGAGACTGAACTACTTGGAAGAAATATGTACTTTTTACCAACACAGATTCTGTGTCACTGAGCTAAGTGCAAAATTTAATTAAATGGCAGGAGCGATCTAGTCCCCCTGTGAAGAGGTCTGCTGATAGGTGGGTGAAACAAAACAAGTATGTGTTGCAGGACTCTCGTGCAATGTGGCTGAATCGTGTGTGGTCTGGGTGGACATTTTTTGTCATCCTGTTTGGGAACCAATTCAAGATCTGTTTCTGTTGGCACTTTCCTCCTGTTGTGAATATATTAGTACATCTCTCAAAGTCTCTGTAGACCCGAAAAGCTGGTAATTTAAGCTCTGTGGCTATGACAGACAGTTCTCTTCCATCAGTTCAAGCATGGGTGATGGGGTTTCTCAGAAAGGGAGAGATGTCTCAAAAGCAGAAGAAATAGTACTGGCCCAGGGTTAGTAATGGGTTCTTATCTGTCTTCTTTTAGTTTTTACCACAAATGTTTAACAGCGCATTATCTCTGGTCTGAGAAAGTTATAAGAAAATCATGCCTTGTGCTTATATTCTTCAACTGATTTCGGAGCCACAGCCTGAAAACTGAGATGAAAAACACAAAGTTTTCCATAGGCCACAAAATGTCATATCCTTGTGAAAGTCATGTTTATGCCTATCCTTATGAACTGTTTCTTGCTCTCCACTCTGTTCTTTGGTAGAGCCACTGAAAGATTTCAATTTCTCTTAGATTTAATTTCCCCTCCCATCACACTGAGCTCATTCATATGTAGTTATGTGGGAGGATTCCTTTTTATGAAATATCCATGAGATAGCTGTTTTCCTCAGCAGTAAGGAAAAATGAAAGAAAAACTGTACAGATATTCTGCTGTTTACATATTTCTAACACAGTTAATATAAAATCAAATTTTATTTTAAATACATTAAAGTTTCATTTCATATCATATAATTAAACATGTGATAAATCCCAAATCCCAGAGTTAACTGAATGCCAGCTACTCCTCAGTATGTTTTTTTGGTAGATAAATAAATTTGATGTTGATTTATTTTGTGTACAATGATTTATGAACATAGTGACATTACTCTGTGTTTTCAAGAGCTACCAGCAGTGAAAAGATATAGGTGGGCAAACTTTGATTCTTCCAAAATGCCTAAGTAAAAGCAGCATATTAAATTCAGGTGTCAGTCCTGATGGTTCTCTGTATGTTCTTTTATGTGAAATTTTGCACTCATTGGAGTTAACTATACACCTGACACTATAAAACAGTACAACCACGATATAAGCCATTCACACTGGCCACATCTGCAAATATTTTTTTTCTCTAAATTTCAGACCCATTAATGAATATGTGATTGTTTCTCTATGACCTTTTAGCTTTCTCCAAATCCTAGCAGACGGCTATTTCTCTTCCTTACCCTACTGAATCACACATGTTCCCATTCACACTGAGCATCTCTTATCTCATAGTGTTCCTACCTCACAATTTAAGGAAAGGTTCAGGACTCCCTAAGATTCAGGACTGAAAATGAAGCGTAAATCTTACGGGCTAATAAGCACGGCAGTTACTTCAATAAAATGTTACTTAAAAGTCAATAGGCTCCACATGTTAAAGACATTAGAGCTGTTAACAGACCATTGTAAAGTAAGCAGAATCTTTAATAACCTGCATGCAATGTTGCACCATTCCATTTTCAGCTCAGGGCAGGTTTACCTCCGGCACTGAGGCACTGGGCTCATGGTATGAGCCACTCTTGCATTCTCAGAATTAACAATCCGACAAGACTGTATCCAGAGCTAAAATCTCAGGGCTCCAGGAAAGCTTAAAACTCAGAGAGTTTCGCCTTGCACCTATCTTTAGCTTAGAGACAGTCAAACTGCTTGACGCTATGTATCAGACCCAACTTTCTCTGATATCTGAGAATGCAAGAGACACAGAACTGTTAACGAGAGCTGGCTGCAGTATTCTGGAGAAACTGGACCAAACCCAAGGGGTACCTTTAGCGCATACTTTCAGAGACTGAATGTAAGCTAGAGAAGGCTAATTATGAAAGAAATCTATGACCACAGCCAAAGAACAACTGGACAAAATTAGTTGTGAAGCATTTCATTCTACTTTACTCCTGAGGGAAAGCAAGGCACTAGTTTTGTCTGCAGTTTCTTTTATACTCCCCCAAACTGGAACATTTGTGTTTTATACTATGACTTTGACACCTAATCTCACAGACACCAAACAAACAACACATAAAGGTGAAACTCATAGAACATTGTATTACTTAGAGGGTGGTACTGCCTGCTTTTCTGATGTTTCTAGGCTCCTTTTCATTTCAGAGTATGTAGGTTTCTAGATGGAAAAAAAGACAATGAAGACAAATTTTCTTTCTGGTCCTGGCAACTTTTATATTTGACAAATACATAAAGATTTTTTTAGCCTGAATTATTAAAAGAATGAAAACTGATTAGAAATTCTTTTCATAAATTTAACTAATAAGCTATCCCTTATGGCAATTCATCTTATATCCTGACCATTTTCATTCAGAGATGGAATTTATAGACCTTCCCTTTAGAATGGAATCTCCACCTCAAATTTAACACAGTCATGTTGCTAATAATAACAATTTGGGAAGGGGCAAGGAGGGATAAATCAGACTGGGTCAAAACTGAAGAATATAAAAATGTGATAACTGTACAGAAAGTTTTACGTTTAGAAGTTCCAATAATTTTACCACCTAAATGATCTATATTTTTGTTTGACATATTCCATTTCAGACTTTGTCCATAGGCATATGAATTAATTGGAACCTAATAAACATAACACTTTACATGTGTTTTTTTTTCACTTAACATGTTATTAAAATTACTTTTTCATAATTCTCTGTAAACTTTATCACTTACAATATTCCACTGAGTTGAGGCATATAAAATGTAGTCATTCTCTAATTGTTGTACATTTAGATTGCTTGCCAATTTTTTGATAATTAATTTGAAGTGCCTACTCTAAGATCAACTTCTCAGATGGCAATGAAAAGAGAGTGAGATAAATGGATGCAAAAGAAAATGACACAGGACTTGTTCCTTAATACCACTGAAGAGTTCTGAGAAGCAATGTCAGGGAAGCCGAAGATTGCTGGCCATAATAACTAAGAAGGAATATACTAATAAATGATGAGGCAATGTAGCACAAAAGGGGGCAGAGAGGATAAAATACAAGGTAATTCCCTCTGTCCCCCAAAGATAGAACCAAAACAACAAAAATGAGGGTAAGAAAAGAACCTTGGCGTCCCACCTGGGAAACAGTGCCAGGTACAGCAGTGAGATGCTGCGTTCCCTAGAATTTCACAGAGTGACCAAGTATGCAATGACTGGGAGAGGCTCCAACAATGCATTTAGGGAAGGAGTTGGAAGAGAAAAGGAACTGCAAAACTAGCTCTCCGTGAGCATTTAAGTACTTATTTAGTTGTCTAATGCCTTTACTCTCAGTTCATGAATAGAACGACTAGTTAGTTCTGCTTCTATATTTGACAAAGTGTGACCAAGGACAACCTCTTTCCCTTTTAGTTTCCCCTCAACTATCACAGGAGGGTAATACCTTGGAGCTCTCTCCTGGTCTATTGTTTGGGCTAATGAGGGGTTGTAAAGCATGATATATGAGTAATGTGTAGTGTAAAATATTTAACACCTCTCTTGAGAAAGAAAATTCTAATTGTTCACCTGAAACTGTCTCCCTCACCAATTAATTCCAGTTTAGGAGATTGACACAAGGGGTTCCCCCAAATCAAGTCCATGCCTATGAAGGGTTTAGACAGGTGATAGAGTGAAATTCCACCCCCACCCCCACATACAAAACCACAAGGCTCTTTGGAGGAATTACTGCCTACAACAGACCAGCCAACCTGCCCCTGTGCTTTGCAGGTAATATTTTCATAAAAGGGGTTTCTTTTTGCTCAGTTTGCCTGGTAAGAACATTTAGAAAGTAACGAGTAGCTACTGAAGCTAACCAGGGACATTTTTCTATCCAGGGATTTTTCATTATGTTCGACATTTGGAAATTTCAACTAAAGATAATTGCAGGTAAGCGTCCACCAACCGATGTATTGATTTTCCATGGTAGTTTTTAAAATGGGTACTTGTACACAAAAGACCTCCTTCCTGTATGTTTCAGCTCTCCAAGGTACAATTACATGAAATTATTCAACAGCCAAGTTTGCTTTGTATCACTTCACTGGGTAAGGACACAGAGAAAGCTGCTCCCTGTGGCACTGAAAGCTGCAAATCTTTTTTGCCTAAATGTTTAACAGCCACATTCATCATGGTCTCATAACAAGGCCGCCCACAGACAACACAGTTCACTTGTTTTCGCCCTACTGTTAAGAGTTTACCAGAAAGACCATCTCAGGTCATAGCATTGATTTTATATTCCAACTAACTGTACATTGAAGGTTATAATGGTCTTGAAGGCTCAACATTGGACTGGTGTCATATAAATTGATTTTTCATACCATTTGCAAACCTTCCAGTACTATCTACAGTTTGGAAGTTCTTGAATAATATTTACATTTTTCGAGTAGCAAAATCTGAAACAAGCTATAGCTAATTTAATAACCATAATATACTTGAAAAAGCACTTTTTAATACACAGTGCATTATTTCATTTATTCCTTAGAATAATTCATTAGAGTAGGTTTCATGATAATGTAACAGATTAGCAGAAAATGTCTTATTTGCTTCTGTTCTGTTTGATAATGGTTAACAGAGCTGGGCAAAGAATTTATTCCTTTAACCTTTGAACCCCTGCTTCAACATAAAAATAAGTAGGCTTATTTGTATTTTGTTTTTGTTTTCTTTTTCAGTCTAACATTTATTAAACTCAGTGTGCCAGGCTTGAAGCAAAGCCCTTTACATACATTGTCACATTTAAGCAAGAGACAAGTAAAGAATTTGACTGGGGTTCGGAGAAGTCCTTCAATTATTTTCCTCCTGAAAAGAGCAAACGTAAACTTCTGTATGGATGATACATGAGGGTAACAATAAAGCCCTTCTCCTACAAAGATTTTGGCTATAAAGAAGGGTGGGGGAACTGCCTTCTGAAAGTTAAACTGTAAAACCAAAAATTAATGGAAGAGCTTAGAGATTTTTTTCCGAAGACTTTAAACAAGATAGATTGTTTCCAAGACCAGAGCAAAAATGAGACTTCAGTATGGGGATTTATATGCACAAAGGAAAAAAAAAACGAAGATCCACAAAGAGATGGGACAGCCATGGATGCCTCAGAAGGGGAGACTTAGGTGCATGTACAGGTGGGAGGGGCTGCTTCTGGCTCTAGAATATGACTCAGTCAACCTCAAAACTAAGTTTACCTTTTAGGGGTAACCAGGGTCCCTTGGTACTAACATCCGAATTACAAAATAAACCTTGTGTTATCTGATTCCACAGACCCCAAGACCTCTTCTAATGATGATATGGCTTCCCTGCCAGATGCTACCAGGAGACAATTCATTAACAAAGCTGCTGTCAGTGCTGACAGATCGGTGGTAAAATAATAAGTTGGCTACTTACACATCTAGCTCTATAACTTTTGTGAATTTGAGTATGCTCCTGAAAAATAAGCCACCAGCAACATCCTAGGACTGCATACTTCAGCACTACAGTCTGGACTGTGATGAAGTCACCAGGGGAAATACCAAAACCGTGCTCTTCCAAGGTGCCTTTAAAAAATTATTTAACAGTAAAAAAAGTTTTTAACCATGAGAACATTACTTGCTTCCGTATGAGACTAAAGATCATACTAAACCATGACAAAATACTTAAGATGCTTTCAGTATCTTTTAAAATAAACCTTATATAAATAAGAATAAAACCTTATTTACAGATGAGGAAAAGAGATCCCAAAGAGATGAAATGGCTTAGTTAATGCCATTCTGCTAATTAGTTATAAGAGTCAAAGAAGACTTCAAATCTTTTTCCTGTGCAAGGCTTTCATATTTTATAAGGAACTACTAATTGCTTTAAGTATTTGAGAACACAAGTGGATTTCATATGACTTTGCATTTCCCTTGTGTTTGCTGAACATTTCAAACACAACCATCGTCTATTCACTCTTCCATATCCCTTCCCACTTCTACATCTTTTAATCACTTTAAACTTTTCCTGAAGTCCCAACTTCAGGTGAAATGCATCACATAAAAGGAGACCGATGTTACAGAAATACTCAGTGCCTTTAATTTGGTAATGTTAGTTAGGAATCTCCAAGGAGCGTATGAGAATCTCCAAGTTTGCTTGACAAATCTTTGCACAGAGCATCTCATTATACTGTGAATATGCATGTCAGAAGTGCTACATCTGAAATGTCATATTGCCTGTGCTTTTTCCTCTCAACATTAAATACTCTAGTCTCAGGAAGCACATGAGGTGGGGGCAATGGAGAGAGTTGAAAGATAACAAGGGTGGTGAGTGGAGAAAGTTAGCAGAGTCATTTAACACGCCTGCCTGTAAAACCAACCAACTAAAGTGCTGTAGTATTTCTTCACACAGGTCCAGAGAGGATTCATTAATTAGTGTTTGAAAACAGATCTTTGGGAAAGGTACTATGTGAATGTGGTAATCATCAGCACCATTTACAATCACGTCAATAACATGTGGTGATGGCATGTTGACTCTGATTGTGAACAGTTGTTGCTGTTGATAAAGCTGTGAACTTTGAATCATTAAATGTGCTTGCTTTGTGGTTTTGAAACCCCTTAGCAGATGTTATGTAGTAGAGTTAAGTTCCATCTTGAATATGTTCCTGGAGCCCAAAGCTAAGAAAGAAAATCATCAAAGAACACAGAACAATGACAAACAGGTTTTGACAAAGCCTCTCCCGTGAGAGCTGCCATTGAGAAGTGATATGATAGGTTAGCTCCATTGTCCCATTTCTCTTTCCTGTTAAAGAGAATTTTGCAGCTTGGCTTGCAGCACACTGAATTTCATAGTGGACTGTCAGCCTTAATAAATTTTCCATTAACTTTTATGTATTCTTAACACAAAGCACCAGAATTTTTTTGTTTTTTTGATGATCAAATACATTCCCAAGTGACTCTTCACTCCTTAAAATGAATAGAGCAATTTGAGAATAATTTATGAAAATGGATAATCTTCTGAAAAGTTCCCATGGGATGTCTGCCCACTCCCACTTGCCAACTACATTGTCTCATAGAAGACTTATTTTTCACACCAAAAAAGGGGGAGCAAATGGGGGATAGAAGCAAAGTACAGAAATGTCTCTGTCAGCCATCGAAATGAGATATTTGGCTGGTTGAAAGAGAAAGACTTGCTGTATTGCTTTGACCTATAACTTCTGTTTGTACTTTAGCTATTATCTAATTTTGATTCACTTCTTGACTTTTCCATCTAGTACTTGAATTGCTCTTACATTAGGCTGCTCTTCTGTCTCCAAACACCAAAGACATGTATGTTCAATTTCTGGGCCATTTGCCTACCTTCTGATACTGGATTTCATTGTAACTCCCTGTTGCCAGCTACTTACATAGAATGGGCATATTCTAGCAAATCATGCCTCAATGTAGCATACTCAGCTCTGCTTTGGCCTTGGTTGGCTGCCTGCTGTATTTTAGTGACCACAGTCCAGACTTATAAAAAATAAATTCTGAACTTTCTTCTCACGCATTTGGGAACACAGTGATAGACATGAGGATAAGGATATAGGAGGTAGGGGTCTTAATATGTTTGTGAGAGAGTTGTAATAACATGACAATAGTAAACGTTCATTAAAATGAACATGTTGAAGATTCCTGTGAATTCTCAAATTTTTTGGACTCTCTCATGATCATAAAAGATACATTTGAGTTGTAAGGAGATGAGTGCCAATATTTTCAGCAATTTTTTCAAAATTGATCACTTTTGGTGTCTCAGGAGGAAGCACTTCACAAATAGTGATGCCTGTAAATTATGGGGCTAATCATTTAGTGGGTAATGGTAACAAATCCCTAGTGACAGGATGGCTATTTCTGGTTGCTGTGCTCCTGTTTTAGCCTCCCCTCCCTTCTCCCACCTTCTAAAACTGATTTAATAAGAATTGCAACATCTGAGTAGCCCCTGCAAGCCTTTAAGACAGCAAGTCAGTTACATTCAACAGTATGGTCTGATGGAAATCAGGGTAGGTGGAGTTAAACTAGAAGATGGGGTATGAAGTGGGGATATTGATAATTGTCTTCAGCCATTTCCAAACCAAAGAAGCCACCCTATATTTCCCACAATATGCAAAATGTCCTCAATGAATTTTATTAAGGGTGTTATGAAGGATCTCTGTACTATTTCCCATTTTTTATTATTGGTAGGTATAATTTGGCACATGCATAATAATGTCTGCAAAGATTCCAAGCAAATTATAGAAGGTGTTTCCAATGTCTTTTTTTATATTTACATAAAAGACTTACATGCTCAGAACTTATGTGGCATGATTTGTGTCTAGAAAGAAGAGTTTGTCCCCTTACTGCTTAATGTATTCATTTACCTGCCTGTTTAAGCAAAAACAAAATTGTGACCCCATTCAACCTGTTTGTTAGAAACTAAAATTAGCCATTTGAATATCACTTAACACACTATCAAACAAGATAGTATTATATTTAACGGATATGGAAGTGTTTGCAGCTGCACAGTAATGCTTACTATGTATAGAAGCTCTTTGTATATATTTACACACTTAATTCTCACAACAGCTTGCTCTGAGTAGGAACTTTTATTTATCCTCAGTTTATAGATGAAGAAAATGAGGCACAAAGAGGTTAGGAATATTGCCCAAAATCACATAATTTTTAAGTGGCAGAGGCAGGAACCAAACAGGGACAATCTGGCTTCGGCATCCTTGTCCTTAAATGCTAGACAACACTGCCTAAAAGTTCATACTGGACTGCATCATTATTCATTATATATTGTCTTTGAGCCAATTTATTATGTTTCTGATGATCTCTCTTATTTTGGTGGACCTATTAGAATTATCACCACTCAGTGTGAATATTTGTAACAGAGGTAAAAGTTTTGCCAATTAATCTCAATATTTGTAATTTATTGAACAGCAGAAGCAAATAATTTCCTGTTTGAGTTTCCTGATCAAAGTAATGAAGCCAGTTGAGAAAAATGTGACTTTATAATCTTAGAAACATTTTTCTAAATAAAGTAGTGTCACATCTTTATTTTTGTATGCTGGGTATATTCTAACAATACTGAACAAAACTCCACCATTTGTGAGCAAATTCTAGGAAGGACCCAGCAGTGAGTATATACATAACCATATACATATGTATATAGAAATTTACAAGCTGCAATATCCAGACATCATGGGGCTCGGCTCATAATTTTCTCAACCTTGCCAGACTGTAGCAACATTTATGATCTGAAGATTTATTGATTTTAGTTTTTATCCCTCTCATAATAGGAAACCACCCTTTAGACCATTGACCTCCTCTTGTTATAATGAGAGTAGAATAAAGAAACATATTTATAATGCCATTCTTGGAAACAGGCAAGTTTTTTAAGGTGTTATAAAGAAGTGCTGGTGATATAATGGCAGTGATTGTAACAAAGGTTATATGAAATAGCCATTTAATACTTGAAGCTTATATTGATTGGATTTTTCCCCTGTCTTATTACCTAGGTAACTTGACCATGTTTCATATTTGTAACTAATTATTTAAATAATTAAGTGTATATATTTCAGAACATGGTACTCGAGAAAGCAAATGCTCTCCAAGCAAAATCGGATGTCAAACAGGTCACTGTTTTGAATATGAATTATTCTAAATAAATAAATCCTGTCTCTAAATAAATAAATAAATAAAATAAGCATGTAATGTTTGAGTTATCTTGAATTTAATGTTACAGTTTATAGCTCAGGGATCTAGGCATGTATAAGGCATTGTAGTACTTCCCTACAGCTAAACTCCTTTTTCTAAAACATGGTAGTTAGGCCTATCCCTTATATCATGGAAAGTGTTTTTTTGTTTTTGTTTTTGTTTTTGTTTTTGTTTTGTTTTGTTTTGTTTCTTGAGAGTGGCAGGGAGGGGAATGAAGTCTCACTCTGTCACCCAGGCTGGAGTGCAGTGCCACAATGTAGTCTCACTGCAATCTCTGCCTCCCAAGTTCAAGCGATTCTTTTGTCTCAGCCTCCAGAGTACCTGGAATTACAGGCACAGGTCACCACACCTAGCTAATTTTTGTATTTTTAGTAGAGATGGAGTTTCACCATATTGAGATGGCTAGTCTCAAACTCCTGACCTCAGGTGATCCGCCCACCTCGGCCTCCCAAAGTGCTGGGTTACAGGTATAAGCCATCACTCCTGGCCACAGAAATGTTATGATTAAAAATAAATGTTATAAATATAAGATACTATCAATGATAAGGAAACTTAAAAGATATTAAATAGTATCTAAATATTTATGATACTGTGTATTTTTGGGGGCCCAAAAACAAATTCAAGTATACCATGTTTTAATCAAATCTATATGTGTATATTAAGGGGTGTGCTTTTTTTTTTTTTTTTTTTTTTACTAAAGAAGCTGTGAGGTAGGTCTGACACAGGATGGAAACCATATTTACAAGAGGGCAGGGTTGCTGAGTCTCTGAGTTCCCCTCAGCCAATCCTCCTAACCCATACACTCATTCCAAACTCAGAATTGGGAGCTTCTCTCGAACCTGTATGAGAGACCAGCACCAGACCTGAGCCCTGAGTCAGAAACACACTGGTTCTGCATAGCCCCCACCTCAGCCTGCACCTGGTGGAGCCAGCTGGGGCTTCACCCCCAGCTCCAGGACTGCAGTTATAAATAGTCATCAATCTATTTTCAAGTTATGAAACCCTCTCTAAGCTTCGGTTCCCCCATGTATAAAATTGAAATAGTGACAGTATATCCCCATAGGTTGGCTGTGAAGATTAAATGAAATTATCTATATAAAGTACTCAGCACAGTTCATTGTGCATAATGCACAGTAGATACCAAGTGCTTATATAAACTTCACGGCTTTATTATTATTGTAAATGCAATTATTATCCCCTAGTGATAGAGTCTTGTCCCATTTCCCAGATTCATAGTTATGAGTTTCATGCCCTGTTCCTTCTTTTTTGGTAGCTCAGTTTCCACTATGTGCAGCAGTCCTTCCAGCTACAGGAGACCTCAGTCCCTTTAGGACTGATTTTCTGTCCTTAAGTCTCATGCCTGGATCCAAGGTCCTTCTGGGCCTCCAATGATTGCTTGCTGTTTGAACCACAATAACGAACCCACAAGCCCAGTTACTGCCACCCCAATATGGAAGGACAACTCAGAGCCTGATTTGTTTGAAGTTTAATTATGCTCAGACCAAGTCAGTTTTTCTCACTATAGCTGATCTTAGAACTGTAACCAACTCTCAAATTCAAATTCACTTTCCAAGTGCCTTTTTAACAATGTCTTTCTCTCATTTGTGCTCCCAACTGGTAACTGGTGTCTGGCCTTAGTTGTCTTCAATATAATTGACTTTTCTGCTGTTGCGTTTTTTTGTTTTGTTTTGTTTTGTTTTGAGACAGAGTTTCACTCTGTCACTCAGGCTGGAGTGCAGTGGTAGGATCTCAGCTCACAGCAACCTCCGCCTCCTGGGTTCAAGTGATTCTCCTGCCTCAGCCTCCCTAGTAGCTGGGATTACAGGCATGCACCGCCATGCCCAGCTAATTTTTGTATTCTAGTAGAGACGGGGTTTTGCCATGTTGACCAGGCTGGTCTCAAACTCCTGACCTCAAGCAATCCACCCGACTCAGCCTCCCAAAGTGTTGGGATTACAGGCATGAGCCACCACACCTGGCCTGCTTCTTAAACCCAGGTTCAGAGTGGGACACATTAATATCATAACACAACTGCTCTGTTACTTTATGAATTCCAGTGGTTTTTTTTTCTTGCCTTGCAACTAATTTGAAACTTTAATGACAAGCTTTTTCAGTTCTTGTTCCACCAATGTGTTTTTTGACAAGGCACAGGAACTTTTTTCAAATCCTCTCTGAAAGACCACTGCCAATAATTGGGTCATTGTAAAGTTACCAGGACTAGTATAGGGACATTGGTATGAAAGTTGAGAAATGTTTTCCTCAAAAATTATATACAGTTGTGTGGTATGAACTGCACATTTGATTGTATATACCATAATTTATATCTTCTCACCAAGGAAGAGATAATCTAAAAAGTCAATTTGAGTAGCAAAGTTCTTCAGTAGCAAAATATGTCTGGAATCCAAATTTATACAGATTGCATAAGCAGCCATGAATGTGGTGTTTAAGAAAAACTGATCTGGAGTTAGCCTTCTGTGTACTGGTGCCCTGTCTTTCCCACTTACTAGCTGTATGACCTTGGAAAAATTGTTTTATCTTTCTAAAACTCAGTTTTCTCACATGTGAAATGGGCATTACATTTGTATGATTAAATGATAGTAGTAGTTATTATTATCCAAATCAAGTGTACAATTACAATAAAATATTTGTAATGGGGCCCAGGAGAGATCACCTTCTCAGTAAAAGAGATGATAAACCTAAAGATTTTAATAGGGGTTTTCTAACCTCTCCTCATTTTCTGACATGTGGAGGACATTTTACTGAGAAATAAAAATGACCTGTTTAATCAGCGGCAAAACAGAAGAGGAATCTGGGTCTTTATATTACAAAATTAGTTAGGTCATCTCCGAATTTTTGGAAATACAACAACCGTTACATCTAAAGACTCCTTAGTTCCATAAGAGACTTCTTAAATGCAACAGCAGAGTTCAGATTCAAGGGCCTAAGAAACTTGCAGTTTTATACCAACCCTGAACGGTGAAGAATACGCATTTTAAGTCTGTAAAATAAGCAGATTTTGTAGAGTATTGCTCCAATGTTGTGAACATTTCACCAAATAATTGAGCCAAGTGTCAGAAAACCCTTGGCATGTCAATGATGACTTCACTGTATGAAAAAGGGTGAAAACCAACTAGGGCAACCATATAAGTGTTCCACTCTCTCAGACTTCTACCCAGAACTCTCTCAGGTCAGAGTGGTCCATACACAGACTTGACCCAAATATACTCAGAACAGGTAGCATTGAGTTGAAGCATTGCAGACACCAGGAAAAATACTCTGAAATTTTAACTGGCTTTGTGCTAACTTACAGTTCAATAGGACCACGTGACCAAACTCTCAGAATCATTCATTTTGGCAAATCCAGGCAGTTTGCCAGGATTACATCGTGATAGCTCAGTGAATGGTGCAAATAGGCAGGCACAATGAAAGAGAACTCCCATTTTATATATTTCGTAAATCAGATCAAAAAGAAATATTTGAACATGATGCATCCTCTTAGAAGTTTAAAACTATGGCCACTCCCCAAACCCTAAAATAATTCAAGGCTCTCTAGAATAACTCTTATCTATTGAAGGTTCACTCTGTTTCAAGGACTGGACTAGGTGTTTTAAATGTATCATTTTATTTTATACCTGCAACCACTGAATGACTTAGGTATTAATTTGATCCCCATTTACAAAATGGGAAACACCTTAGTGCCAAGACAGTCAGTAAATGGTAGAGTTGGAACTCAAACTAAGGTTGTTAGACTCTAGGGCCACTGCAAATAGCTACCACTCTCTCCAATAGTAACACTCATGTAAGGAATATAGGCAGATCATCTGTCATGCTGTGAGCTAATTATTAACATATTTGAGAGAAATGGATTTCTAATATTATCCAATAACACCACCAGGAATGTCACATCTGGGACTTGCAAACTCAGATGCTTCTAGGGGACCAACATTTAAAACAAGGAAGAAGCAGCATTTAAGCCCAAATATGAAAGACAAGTGAAATCTGGTGAGGATAAGGGGAAGGAAAAGAGATTGCAGAAGAGGAAAAATGATACTCCAGGCAGAAGGCATGCCATGCAGAAGTGCAAAATAGTTAATAATATGGATTACAACACAACAGACAATTGGACAGAATTTTACACAGTAGTCCACAATTTATCTGATCTCTGTGCCTGTGGTTACATACCCTTTATATTTCCCAATGTTACACATTTCTTGTCTCCTTTTCTTTATTAGTCATGCTCTCTGTTTAAAAGTATTTTCATTAATTCCTTCAACTACTTTTTTCTGTTTCCAGTTGCTAATATCTTTTTGAAACCTTAATCTGTGATCCTTTTATACGTTTTACTTTTCACTAGTTTTAGATTTTTATCTTAACCTTCCATCTATTTTGTTTTTATGCATTTTTTTAAAATTAACTTTCTGTTACTGGTTTTGATCTTTTTATCTTTTATTCCAAATATGTATTTGGAATAAAATACCAAATACAGTATTTGTCAGTATTGTTGTTAGTACATGTTGACAGTATTATTGTTAAACTTTTAATTTCTATTAGGATTTTTATTAGGATATTTTAAAACTTCAACTGTATCCCTATTTCTTAATTTTATCTTAGCTTACTCCCATTTTCATTCATTCTACAATCTGCCCTAATTTTATTTAACATATATTCTCCTTTGATCATCCTTTATTTACTATATTGCACCTTATTTTCTGTTATTTTTTATAATTGTTGCCAAGTATGTGGCCACAAAGAAAGCAGCAGAAGAGTCCAGATATTTGACAGCAGTAATTAAAGTCTGTCTCCAACCATTCTCACTCTCTGCCCCACCTCCAACTCCCCCTAAAGCCTCCCTTCTCTCAAATCCCTACCAATCCCTCAGCCCACTGAATGTTGGCTCTCCAAACACTACTCAGAGGAGTCCCAGAAAGCCCAGGGCTGGCTCTCTCAAAGGCTATAACTCTTCCTGTAAGTGTGTCGCATTTATTTTACTAAATGGAAATTGCTTCCTAACATCTCACTTAAGGATCTGCCTGGTTTTCAAGTCTATGATCAGTTGAAATTTGGTCAAACAGAACTATCACTGTGCCATAAACCAAGAGGAAATGTGAATCAAACCTTGGAAAAGAACCAGACAGATACTCAGGGTGAAGTGATGGGGGTGGGGGAGATGCATTAGAGGTTGAAGTTAAATAGTTGTTCCTAAAAACCAACCTACTTTATTTTATTTCTGGGTTGGTGCACACTTTCAATTAGTAGGATTCTACTTCAAATAATACACTACTTCATATGTAGTATAAGGACCTTACAACTGTGTACTCTGTATTTCTTCCTCCCTTTTTTGTGAACATTTGTTCATACATTTTACTATTACATGTAAGCTACTATTGCTTGCT